>NC_061122.1:124960657-125065115 GCF_002878395.1 Capsicum annuum | reverse complement strand
AAGGTTCTATCTCAAAGCACCATGAGATGCCATGTCCAAAATGCTTGAAGTAGAGTTATTCGATGTCTGGGGTATTGACTTCATGGGCCCATTTATGCACTCATTTGGGATGAAATATATCTTAGTTGCTGTGGATTATGTATCCAAATGGGTCAAAGCAGTCGCTCTAGCTGATAATGAAGGTAAGAGTGTTGTGGCGTTCTTAAAGAGAAATATCTTCTCTCGTTTTGGGGTACCTCGTGCCATCATAAGCGATGGAGGATCATATTTCTGCAACAAGCTGTTCAGAGCCATATTGGCAAAGTATGGGGTTAAGCAACATAAGGTAGATTCACCGTACCACCCACAAACTAGTGGGCAGGTGGAGGTTTCAAATTGGGAAATCAAGCTGATCCTTGCTAAGACTATGAATGCCAGCAGGAAAGATTGGTCTAGGAAGCTGGACGACGCCTTATGGGCATATAGGACCGTATTTAAGACACTAATTGGCATGTCACCATACCAACTAGTTTATGGAAAGTCTTGTCACTTGACAATTGAGCTAGAACTAAATCAATGTGGGCACTAAAGTAGCTTAACCTGAACTGGGATGATGCTATAGATATGAGATTGGACAACCAAACGAGATGGATGAATTCCATCTAAATGCATATGAAAGAGCAGATCTTTACAAGGAAAGGATGAAAAAGTACCATGATCGGAGGATTATCCAACGAAGCTTTTAGAAAGGCGATTTGGTACTCCTTTTCAACTCCAGACTGAAGCTGTTTCCAGGTAAGTTGAAGTTTAGATGGTCTGGTCCATTCAGAATCACCCAAGTTTACTCATCTGGAGTAGTCGAGTTAGAAAACAGTAATGGTAGGGTCTTTAAGGTGAATGGCCAAAGAGTGAAGCTATATATCGGTCCAACCGACTCGATAAAATGTATAGCCACCATATATCTTGGTGAAGTCTGAGTAATCGAGATAACTATGTCATGCCGCGACAATAAATCAAGCACTACATGGGAGGCAACCCATCATTTTACTAGGATTTTGTTTTTGATAAATAAAAATTCAAAAAGAAGAGTCGAGCCACGACCAAAACTAAGGCGCTTGGTGGGACGTAACCCATCCTTCTAATCATTTTTGTTGTTTTTGATTAAGTGTAGGTGCATGAAGTACAAAGGAGGAGATTAGTCCAAAGTTTGATTTGGAAGTGAGTCATGTCAATGGTGGTAAGTCTAGGAATGATGGAACAATACAGGTAAGTGGGAGTGGTCAAATGTGTAAGGTTCAAGTATGATCTGCATTAGAGTCGCGCCTCGAATTATGTAGATTCAACCAAGAGTGCGCCGCTTTTCCAATTGCCTATACCAACATAGGCGATAGGTTAGGCGCCGCCTATGCCAACATAGGCAATAGGTTAGGCGCCGACTATGCCATTGTCTATGCTCACTGTCTCACATAGGCGATAGGTTAGGCGCCGCCTATGCCAACATAGGCAATAGGTTAGGCACCGCCTATGCCATTGCCTATGCTCACTGTCTGAAATAGGTGATAGGTTAGACGCCGCCTATGCCAACATAGGAAATAGGTTAGGCGCCGCCTATGCCAACATAGGCAATAGGTTAGGCACCGCCTATGCCAACATAGGCCATAGGTTAGGCGCCGCCTACTTATGCTTAGGCGATCCTAAGGGCGCCGCCTACTTACACATTTTTCCTACTAACCCGTTTGTGAATCGACCAACCCGACCCATGGCTCATCCTTTAAATATATCCTCTACCCTTAAACCCCACTAAATTTTCTTCAACCTAAGCGCCGCCCAATATCTCCTTTACCTCTCCAATCTCTTCTCTTTTCTCATCTAATACTGCAGGCTCACCTTCCCGATTCATTACGAAGTTATCACCAAGTAAGTTGCTCTTTCATGTTCCGTAATTGTTTTAGTGTTACGCTTATAATGGTTAACTAGATTTTGTAGTAGTGCTTGGTGATAAGAGTATGGTTAGTTTGTTATGATTTTTGAAAAGTACATCTCATTGAGTGAAAGGATTCTCGTAGGTAATCTTGATTTTACTCCGGCATGTATTGATTGGTATTCACTGTCATAATTTTTTATTATTATGGAGTTGAAATATTGAAGTTTAATGCATAATTTTGGGAGTTGTAAGCTTAACTATGTGAGTGACTCTTTCATCGATGCAATGCTCATGGTTAGCCAAAAGCATAAGATTGTGTAATTGTTTCCATGATAAGATTCCTATGTGGTAGTCTTGTTCAAAGATTGCATTGCCCTAATGAAATAAAGTTGGAAATGATAGTCAAGATTACAGGAACATTATGTGCTGCTTCTCTATATCAAACTGAGAAATTGTTATGTAAAGTGAAGGGTTGAAAGTGTGACTGCAATAATAATGTTGTTGGCACATACCATCTAAATGTATGTCGATAAAATCTGAGTAATTGGACACACTCACTCAATTAGTTTGTGCAAACAAATTAAGTGTGGGGTGGTGCCATCACTATTTTCTTTTTCGATTATAGTGAATTTAACAAAATGAGACTAACATGACCCTATTAGGATCTCAGGTAACATGGCTCTGAAAGGACGACAGGGAAAGGAGAAAGCATCCACCTTATAAAAAGGTCAAAAAAGGTCAAGAAAGGACCAGGCTGATTCCTCCTCTCATCAAGTGCCTCGACGAACTTTTGGGATCAAATGGGTTCTGGAGGAGGAAGGGAAGGAATGGTATAGAAACAATAAAGTGAAGAAATATGTACATGTGGAGTTGATGCAGAAGGAAAGTTTAGCAAGGAACTTCCCTCGCATTTTGGCAAAGATTATGGCACTAAATCTTGACTTTATCTTCTGAGACCTGGGCGAATGTAATCTTGATTTGACTCGAGAGTTTTATGCCAACTGGTCCCCAAGGACTACGGGAAATGAAGGAAAGATTAGGGGGCAAGTCTTCCAATTGAACGCTGATTTCTTCAACTTTTTCCTGGGTACTCCAAATGTGGATCAATCAACACTCAAGGAGCTCTACCACAGACCTCCCTACAGAGCCATAAGACATACGTTGTGTGGATCAAGGTCCATGACCCGGTGGACTCATTATAAAGATAATGGTCGTCACAATACTTACCCATATGCTTGTTTGAACAGAAAAGCTCGCATATGGTTTAGAATAGTCAATTCTGACTTGATTCCTGGGACATAATACACTAAGGTCATGCGTGATTGAGTCTGCTTGGTATATGCTCTGATGACGAATGTTCCCATCAACATTGGTGCAGTTATACGAACGTCGATACGAAAAGCAAAGGTGCACAAAAGGTCCCATTTCAGTTTCGGAAACTTGTTGACTGCAATTTTATGGAAAGAGCACATTGAGGAGGAGCCAACAGACCATAAGTTGCCATAAAACCGAAAGAAGGTAGATCTCACAAAAATCAAAGATCCAGAAACTAGTCAAGGCATCAACCTTACCACTGCTGAGAGACATGCTCGAGATGAGAGTTTTTTTTGCCATTTGTATAGCATGACTAGGTTTACTATGATGAGTGGGGGTCGTGTGCTGACTGATGCAGAGCTTCGGCAGTTGGGCTATGACTACCCACTTAAAGAGCATGCTCGGGCTATGTGTAGAGTGGGGGTAAATTTTAAGGAACCTCTAGATGATGATGTGCCGACAAATGATGATCATCGACTGCTTGACTCTGATGTGGATGACAACTCTGATGATGAAGACTTTGATGATGATTCTGACGCACGGGGTATGACCCCGGATATTGAGGAGGAGTCTAACTAACCAGGTTTTTGCTTATTTATTTACACTGAGGGAAGTATGTTCCGTATTAGTGTGGGGTGCGGGTATATGTCTACGGATTGCCTTGTCTTCTGTATTGCGTACTGCTTGTCTGCATTTATTCTATAGTTGTTTTGATTTAGTCGTAGTTAGTTAGTTATAATTAGTCAGATTTTTGCATGAAATTGTTCTTATAGACGGCATGGCATTATAACAGGAGTTTGTGCTGAATCACTACTATTGAAACATTTAGGCTCTAAGTTGTGACTCATTCTGTGATAATTGCTTGTGGTTTAATTCATTTATCTGTTGGGTCAAGAATCTATAATGATCCTAATTAAGTTGACCATGTGCCATATGTGTGTAAGGTTATTGTATATTCTTTGTTGCGACGGATGCTAGAACTTGCCTAGTGTGTTTGTGAAGCGAAATAAAGATTGTGAGTTTAGGAGATTATTTAGGCATCTCTTTGGCAGCCCTGATTTTGTTTATCTTCTTTTTACCTACCTTTGTACATTGTCCTACTGAACACCCATTGAGCCTTTATCTGTTTTCTTTGGCAACCCCATATGTAGTCTAATCCATTTTTTTTTTAAAATACCATAATTTGATCCAAAAGCTCCTAAGCGCTTTAAATTGTAGAATCAAGTTGAGTAAAGAGTGTGGCAAAATAAGAGGAAAATAGTGAAAGTGATGCCCCAAAGTTTAGTTATTGGTACATGAAAATATTGTGATCGGGAGTGGCACCCTGAGGGATGCAAATAGTCTAAACTGAGGGTGGCTATCATGGGGATGCTTGAAAAAAAAGAGTTGTATATTCCCATCATAGTGTTTTTAATTGAGTAACAAAATAGGTGAAGAAAGGTAGAGTGGTTGGTAGATGAAAGGAAGGTAGAGTGGTTGGTAGATGAAAGGAAGGTAGAGTGGTTGTTAAAAGTTAGTGTAAATGGCATAATGTAGTGTATTAAAGCGCTTAGGGAACATAGTCACTATTTCTGGCCAAAATAGTCCTACCCGTCCCTTTAGCCTACTTTACAACCCGTAAAGACCTATTTGATCCTACCCTTAGCATTCTGATATTAGTGGAGCATTACACTAAGGGCAAGCATATGGTCATCAGTTGTAATCTAAGAATTCTTTGTGAGAGTGAGAGCAAGAAAGTTCTTATACCTATATTTCTGAAAAATGCAAAACTATGAGTGATTATGGGTAACATTTTGTGTGAGCGCACATGGTTGATGATTGTTGGGTTGTTTTATATGATTTCTTTTGGCTTAACTTGTGTATACAAATTAACCAACTTAATGAGTCTATGTTGGAGGGTGAGTTATTTCTAGTAATGATCAAGAAATCTACTCTTTGTGAATAATTGTTGTGTATGTCTTGTTGAAAATTTTGTGTTGCTTTTGTGAATTTTAGTTAGGGATTTGCATGGATGTACTCTTTTGTTCGAGGACAAACAAAGCTTTAAGTGTGGGATGGTGATGTTGGGCGTATTTATACGTCTAAGCACCATAACTTACCCATGTTTTAGCTAAGTTTTTAGAATAAAATACATAAGTCTTGCACTTTTAGTCTATTTTCAGTTAAGTGAGCTGACCTATGTGATTAGCATGCTTTTCAGGTACTAATGAGGAAGATTACAGCACTTTGGGGACCTGTGGACAACAAATGAAAACTTCACATAAAAAGGAAAGCAGCTTTTGGACTAAATGTGATGTAGGGGAACTTTTTCCCTTTCAAACTCAACATTTTTAAATAGTTAAGGATGCAGTAGCAATTTATTAGAGAAGGATGTTATTAAAAGCCTTATGGCTGAATTTTCAGGGATACTTCAGATTCTGTATTATTTTGAAAAACAAGGAATAGCAGCTTAGCTTGAGCGACGGAAAGAGAGAAATGCTTTTCTCTCTTATTTTCGCTATTCATCTTTATCACTAAGACCGTTCTAAGTTTTGGTATGATGAATATTTTTATTTTGATTTCTGTTTTATTCATGAGTAGCTAAGTTTATTTGTTAGGGTTATGGAAACCTTGTAGTATACTCTCTATTTCTATGGGTTTTGTGAATTTATGATGTGTCACGCCATTTATATCATTACCCTCTTCATTTTGATTGAATTCTCGTGGTTGCAAACATAGGGAATGCGCCATTATAGCAATAACTTTTTCAATAGAAAAGTTACTGTTTGGAAAAGAGAGTGTGACAAGAAAATAGGGTTTCCAACCTCTATTTTACACGTTAATGCCCTAGTAGGATTAACTTCTTGGAGAGTTCGTACAATTGGTTGTACACTTTGGATTCGAGAGAATTAAGGTGAATAAATCCTTGATGGTTGAAAAACACTTGGATTTAGAATTAGAATATGTCTCTCTATAAGTGCATGCATGTATAAAATCCATATTACTCATAGTTAATAGAGAAGTAGAAGATACAAGGTGGACATAACCTTAACTTGTCGTTCTCTGTGATCAAATATAATTACACATATCATCTCATCGTTACACTGATAATATTATTGTGCACTTAAACCAAGCCCCCCTTTCCTTGGAACCTTCGATCAACAGTCTAATAATATCACAATACTTAGTGATCATAGTATTCCCTGTGGGATTCGACACCCAACCCACTTGGGTTCTATATTTGACAGCGACCGCTTGGACTCTCTAACGAGAATTATAATTTGGGCGTATTAGCCACTATGTTGTCCTAGTGTGGATGATAGAGGACACTCATGTCATAATCTTTTAAGAGCTCTAATTATCTTCCCTGACGAAGATTGAGATTTTTTTTAGAAAAGACATACTGAAGGCTCTTATGATCTGTGAAGACGTCTACATGGACACCATATAAATAATGCCTCCAAATCATCAAGAAAAATACTACAGCTGCTAATTTAAGATCATGAGTAGGATAATTCCTCTCATGGGTTTTAACCTGTCTGGATGCGTAGGCTATGACCTTACCATGATGTAGGAGGACACAACCTATACCTACTCTAGATGCATCACAATAAACTACAAAATCGTCTAAACTATTTGGAAGAGCTAGAACTAGAGCTGAGGTGAGTCGAGTATTCAATTCCTAAAAACTCATCTCATATGAATCTGACTACTAAAACTTGACCTTTTTCTGAGTCAATATGGACATAAGAGACGCAATAGAAGAAAATCCCTCAACAAACTGTCTGTAATAGACAGCCAAACCCAAGAAACAACTAATTCTGATAGAGAAATAGGGCAAGGCCAGTTTTTTACTACTTCGATCTTTTGAGGATCTACTCTAATGCCATCACCGAAAATAATATGACCAAGGAATGATACCAATCTTAGCAAAACTTTGCACTTACTAAATTTGATGAATAACTTATGATCACTGACAGTATAAAGTGCTATTCTGAGATGGTTTGAATGATCTATCTTAGTGCGGGAATAAATCAGAATATCTTCTATGAAGACTATGACGAACATGTCTGTAACGCCCTAAAATTTCATCCTGAGATGTCACACAGTGCTTAGGGCTACACGTAGCCCCAAGCTAACCCTTGGAGCCAGATAATATCTCAAGGAATTCAATTCAGCAATAGTCATGCACAACAAAGAGATATACCATATCGGGTTCAAGAGAAATACTAGAGAATACTAGACTGTATTACAAAAATATATTAAATATCTTTACATACCAACCCTCTATTCTGACAAAGCTCTATACATCAAAATCAAGGAGCCATTGGGACAAACCCCCAACTGACTCAAACAGTACTGAAAGCCATAACAATAGAATGATATCACCAGAATTATAAACACAGTTCTCGAATCCTAAGACTCACCACTGAGGGAATACAGTAGAGGCACTCGAATATCACTAACACGGCTGCAGCTAAGTATCAGAACCTATATTATGAGAAAATGTAGCCTATAGAAAAATATGTGGGTCAGCACTTTGGAATGTACTGAGTATGTGGGGGTGCATGCAATAATGCCAATATCATCATCAATTTTATAAAAATATGCATATGTACAATAATGGCTCATAAAGCTTGAGTTAGATTGAAACCTACTTTTCATGATCTCATAGTAAATAAATCATATGATAAAAACTTCATAAATTATCATAAATAACTCAACTCTTCAACTCAAGACTCAAAGTGACTCGGTAATTCAAAAAACTCAACTCTTATGGAAAAGGGAGGTTCTTATAACTGACATAAACCATGTGAGTTACATAGAGTCCAACATTTTGCCCTCCTAAGGAGAGAACCCCACATTGGCGGGAGCGTCGTACTCTTGCTAGGGAGTACAATCTAAATTTAGTGATTACAATCTCATACTCTCTGGCCCACAATTATCAATATCAATCCTATGGTGGCACGTAGTTTTGGGGAAATACCATATTTCCCGCTCGGTTCTAAATACTACTCCCAGACACAAGCTTAGAACGCTTTAGGAAATCTAACAAAAACATCACAAGGGTCTATCATGAAGAACAAATCAAATCTCTTTCTCATTTATCAAATCATAATCAATTTGTAGATTCCTAACTCGACTCAAATCAAACCAATCTTTCTCAATATCAAAATGTATCAATTCATTAAATCATGACAACATCAATAACTTTGAGGAAATATCAAGACTTATTGCAAAACCTCAATCTCATGAATCAATATACTCAATAATCCAGTTTGTCATAAGGAAGCTTAAAGCTTGACACACATTTTTAAAGTACTTGAAATATCAACTCATGGTAGAAATATAAAATTCACAATATTAAATATCAAGTCATAACTTGGGAATAGCAAAATAATCATGTATAACAAAGCTTGAACAATTTATATTCTCATAATCTCATGATGAATTAATTTGGGTATAAAACCATTTGCAAAATCATATAAATCCATGATAGAAATCAAAGCTTTGGGCATAAGAACTAACGAATTGCTATTGTTCAAAATCCCACATACCTTAATCTTTGAAATGGGATGATTCTAGTGCTGGAGACGCTATCCGCACTTGTAATAAATGATTCTCGAAGCCCACACTATGAGGAACTTGATTCTTGAATAAATCTTGAAGATTTATGGATGATTTTTGAAGATTAATGTCCTTAAATAAAAACCCTAGATATATTTATTAAGAGAATTGAAAGAGAGAATGAAGAAATTAAGGTTTAGATGGGAATTCTCATATATATAGGGGCCTCCAAAAGATGGGAAAAGATGAAAATACATTTGCAAAAATGTCTTTTAACTGCTAAAAAAAATAGTTGACGAAATTTATGTCAAGTCACCAGACTTGTGACACGTTGTCATGAAATTTCGTCACAAAAGGGTGGATTTTATGATTTTTTGCTTAAGGTTGACGACATTGGTGATAAGTCATCACACTTGTGACAACTTATCAAAAAGTATCATCACTGGGGGTGGAAATCTGCCTAAGGCCGATGACGTTGGTTATAAGTCGTCACACTTGTGACAGCTTATCAAAAAATGTCGTCACTCAGTTTTCCAGCCTGACATGCTGGGGTAAAAAGGGCATAACTCTTGGCTCTAACACCGGATTTGGGTGAAATTTGTATTGTTGGAAACCTAATTCAATTATCTATATTTTGGTACATCATGAGATCAATAATTCATAGTATAACCATATATATCCTCATTTGAAGTTGTATATGGCAATATCCTTCCCACGAATTCTATCAGTAAGGAATGTTTTGATTCACCTAATCGCTAGGACATATTTGAGTCCTTAATACACATCACCCGTGATCAAAAAACAACCAAAGCACTATAATTTACTTCTCATAAGCTTAAGTCATGGTTGTACTATTGGTTAGAGTCTCATGAGAAGGACGAGGTCTGTTACTTACACTTTCCTAAAACCTGGACGGGATAGGTTGTTCCCCTGCTCCTGCCTACTTCTAGGTGCTGGATTACTAACTGAGGAAGGTGTGGGCATAAATGGAAGACCCTAAAATTGAGGGAGGTTCCCTCCATGGAATCTGGATTGACTGAATCCTTACTGCTCTGATCTAGCTCTTTTATTCCCTTTTACTCTCTCCCTTTCTTTCACCTTATTAGCTTCAATCTATTGGGCATGTGTCATTAATTGAAAAAGGTCCATCTCCCTATTAAGCATAGAAGATCTACCCTCTTTCACAATGTAAATCAACACACCGGTCACGAACTTGCTCATGATGGTCCTGGAGTCAACTATCATACTAGGAGCATATTTGGATAACTGATTTAATCTAAGACAATACTCCTTAACAGTCATGGAGCCTTGTATCAAATTCATAAATTCCTGTATCTTTGCTTCTCTCATCTCAAGAGGAAAGAATTTATCCAAGAACGTATCTTAGAATAACTGCCAAGTCATGGGAGCGGCATCCTCCGCTCTACTCATTCTCCATATCCCCACCCAATCATATGCAATATCTTTCATTCGATAGGTAGATAAATCACACTCTCTTCCCCAGTCACATGCATAATCTGGGTGATCTTTCTCACTTCATCCAAGTATATTTGTAGGTCTTCACCTACCTTCAAACCATAGAACTCAGGAGGATTTATCTGCATAAAGTCACAAACTCGAGCTGTAGTAGAATTATTCTTTTGTAGAGGAGGAACAGTAGCCTGGGTGTTAGATTGAGCATTGGTGGTACCTTCCTAGGCTAGCACATGACAAAATGCTTGAAATTCTGCATGAGACACATGCTCGTTCAAGGGATCAATGGGTTGAGGTTTCTCATTATTTCTTCGAACTCAACGAGGAGGCATTTTCTATTATAAAAGAGCATGATTTAATCATAGATAAAGAGACAGTTGTAGGAATAATAAACTTTAGAAAGAGAGAAATGACTTTTCCTAAAATGGTTTATAGCCTCTTGCTCATAGATGTGGCGCGCTACACACCAATGATTAAGACTCTATGTAACGTGGCTGGTGAGACTCACGAGGACTCCTTAAACCTTAGGCTCTGATACCGGGATTTGTAACACCCTAAAATTTTATCTCGAGACACCATACAGTGCTTAGGGATACACGTTGCCCCAAGCTAACACTCGAATCCAGACACTACCTTAAGGAATTCAATTCAACAATAGTCATGCACAACAAAGAGATATACACATTAGGTTCAAGAGAAATACTAAAGAATACTAGACTATATAAAAAAAATATATTGAATGTCTATATATACCAACCCTCTAGTCTGACAAAGCCTCTATACATCAAAATCAAGGAGCTATTGAGACAAACCCCCAACTAACTCAAACAGTATTGAAAGCCATAACAATAGAATGATATCACAAAAAATATAGACACGGTCCTCAAACCATGAGGACTCACCACTGAGGGAACGTAGTTGAGGCACTCGAATATCACTAACGTATCTGCGGCTGAGTACCTGAACCTATATTATGAGAAAATGTAGCACATAGAAAAATATGTGGTTCAGCACTTTGGAATGTACTGAGTATGTGGGGGTGCATGCAACAATGAAAATATCATCATCAATTTCATAAAAATATACATATGTACAATGATGGCTCACTTGGCTTGAGTTAGATTGAAATATACTTTTCATGATCTCACTGTAAATAAATAATATGATAAAAACCTCATAAATCATCATAAATAACTCAACTCTTCAACTCAAGACTCAGAGTGACTCGGTAATTCAAGAAACTCAACTCTTATGGACATGGGAGGTTCTTATAACCGACATAAACCATGTGACCTACATGGAATCCAACATTTTTCCCTCCTAAGGAGAGAACCCCATACTGGCGGGAGCAGCGTACTCTTTTCAGGGAGTACAACCTAAATTTAGTGATCAAAATCTCATACTTGACCTCTGGCCCACAATTATCAATATCAATCCTATGGTGGCACATAGCTTTGGGGAAATACCATATTTCCTACTCGGTGATAAATACTACTCCCAAACACAAGCTCAAAATGTGTTAGAAAATTCACCAAAAACATCACAAGGGTCTATTATGAAGACCAAATCAAATCTCTTTCTCATTTATCGAATCATATTCAATTTGTAGATTCCTAACTCAACTCAAATCAAATTGATCTTTCTCAATATCAAAATGTATCAATTTATTAAATCATGAAAACATCAATTACTTTGAGGAAATATCAAGACATATTGTAACAACTCAATCTCATAAATTAATATACTCAATAATCCAGTTTGTCATAAGGAAGCTTAAAGCATGACATATATTTGAAAGTACTTGAAATATTAACTCATGGTAGAAATATGAAATTCACAACACTAAATATCAAGTCATAACTTGGGAATAGCAAAATAATCATGTATTACAAAGCTTGAATAATTTATATTCTCATAATCTCATGATGAAGTAATTTGGGTATAAACCCACTTGCAAAATTATATAAATCCATGATAGAAATCAAAGCTTTGGGCACAAGAACGAAAGAATTACTCTTGTACAAAACCCCACATACCTTAATATTTGAAATTGGATGAATTCTAGTGCTTGAGACTCTATTCGCACTTGTAATAAATGATTCTCAAAGTCCACACTATGAGGAACTTTATTCTTGAAGAAATCTGGAGGATTTATGGATTATTTTTGGAAGATTAATGTCCTTAAATAAAAACCCTAGATAAATTTTTTAAGAGAATTGGAAGAGAGAATGAAGAAATTAGGGTCTAGATACGAATTCTCATATATATAGGGGCCTCTAAAAGATGGGAAAAGACCAAAATACCCTTGCAAAAGCGTCCTTTAATTGCTGAAAAGAAAGTATAAATAACATAAATACCAACCCTTTTAGAAGTAATTATATTATCTCCCACTTTTTTAATTACTTTACTCTCTCTCCCTATTAATATACATAACATAGCCGGCATATACATAACATTATGTGTATATGTTAGGATTTTTGTAATATGTTTAGGAAGTTGGGATTTTTTATAATATTTGAAACATAAGTTGTGTATTTGTGTAATTTTTAGAAAAAAATAGCTGACGACATTTGTGACAAGTCATCAAACTTGTGAAAAGTCATTACGAAATGTCGTCATAAAAGGGTAGATTTTATGATTTTCTGCTTAAGGTTGATGATATTGGTGATAAGTCGTCACACTTGTGACAACTTATCACAAAATATCGTTACTGGCGGTGGAAATATGCCTAAGGCTGATGACATTGGTGATAAATCATCACACTTGTGACAACTTATTACAAAATGTCGTCACTCAGTTTTCTAGCCTGACATGCAGGAGTAAAATGGGCATAACTCTTGGCTTCAATATCAGATTTAGGTGAAATTAGTATCGTTAGAAAGCTAATTCAATGAAATATATTTTTATATATCATTAGCTCAATAATTCATAGTATAACGAGAGATATGCTCATTTGAATTTGAATATAGCAATATCCTTCCCAAGAATTCAATCGGCAAGGAATGTTTTGATTCACCTAATCGCTAGGACATCTTTAAGGCCTTAATACACTTCACCCTTGATCAGAAATAACAAAAGCACTATAATTTACTTCTCATGAGCTTGAGTCATAGTTGCACTATTGGTTAGAGTCTCGAGGTATTACAATGTCCAAGTACTGCTTGAACACGCGGTTCATCAAGTTCATAAAAGTTGTTGAGGCATTGATAAGAACAAACGACATAACTAAAAATTCAAAGTGACCATATCGTGTATGGAAAGCTATTTTTAGGATGTAACATTCTCTAAATCTGAGCTAATAATAGTCGGATCTGAGGTCTATCTTAGAGAAATAACTGGCACCCTGAAGTTGGTCAAACAAGTCATCGATTCTGGGAAAAAGATACTTGTTCTTGACTATAACCTTATTGAGTTGACAATAATCTATGCACATTCTGATTGAACCATCTTTCTTGCGCATGAATAAGACTGGTGTGCCCTACAGTAAAATGTTGGGTCTGATGAATCCCTTATTTAAGAGATTCTTCAACTGTTTATTTAGTTTCTTGAGTTTTGCCGGAGCCATTCTGTATGGCAGAATAGAGATAGGTTGAGTGTCAGAAAGAATATCAATACCAATGTCTATTTCTATTTTGGGAGAAATTCCTGAAAGATCTTTGGGAAAGACATCTGAATATTCATTCACTACTAGGATTGATTCAAGATTGGGAGCCTCGAAATTGGACATGAACTAGATGATAAACTCACCTCTTAGATATTATTTTCCTTTCCCAAAGGTATGAAACAAGTTGACCCCTGATAGCGAATACGCTACCCTTTCATTCTAGGATGGGTTTATTTGGGAACTGAAAATGAACTATTCTATTTCTGCAGTAGACTGTGGCATAGCAGGAATGAAGCCACTCCATGTTGAGAATAACATCAAAATTAGTCATCTCAAAGTTGACTAAATCTGGTGATGTAATTTTCTAAAATATCATAACTGGGTAGTTCCTGTATACCCGCTGAGCTATGATGGTTTTACCCACTGAGGTAGATACTAAAATGGGCTCTACTAGAATTTTGGGACTGACTCCAAAGTCAACTGCTATATAAGGAGTAACGAAAGACAAGAAAGATCCTGGATCTAGCAAAGCATAAGCATGCACATGAAAGATTTGTAACGCACCAGTAAATACATCAGGAGAACTTTTCTAATCATGTAGAGTCTGAATATCATAGAGACGATTTGGGTGTTGCCCGCTAGTAGCACTGAAAGTGGCACCCTACTAATTTGGGTGACCAGACTAAGCTGAAAAGTAATTCTGTTAACCCTGAGGACCTGGCTGCGGACAGTCTCTAAATCTAAGGCCTGTCTTGCCTCAAATAAAATAAATGCCACTTCCTACTCTACACATACCCTGATGGTGCTTACCACAAGTCTGGAAAAGAGAATAGGTGTGAGCACTACTAACACTCCCCTGGGTCTTAGAGCCTGGCGCTCTATCTTTGTTGCCCTCTTTGAACTTAGAAACTGGAGCACTAGGCTGTTGAGGGAGTTGGAACTGATGACTTAGGATAAAATTGAGAACGGTTTTCTCCTTCTAATTTAGGCTGAGCAAAGTTGAAACTACCTATCTTCACTCTCTTATTCCATTTTTTCCTCTGCTTAATATTTTGCTCTTCTATCTGCTGAGCATGGGTCATAAGTCTAGCTAAGGTCATGTCACTGTTCAGCATAGAGGATCTGCACTCATTAACCACTCCATCGTTCACTCCTGAAGTGAACTTATTCATCTTTGATCTACTGTCTACAACCATATGAGGGGCATATCTGGCTAATTGAGTAAACTTTAGAGAATACTCTTTCACCGTTATATTGACCTGCATGAGGTTGATGAACTCTAGAACCTTAGCTTCTCTAATCTCTTGGGGAAAGAATCTATCTAAGAATATAGTGAAAAACTCCTCCCAGTCTATAGGACCTGCATCATTTCATCTTTCAGACTTTCACTGTTTGAACCAAGCATAAGCCACATCCTGCAACTGGTATATAGCTAGCTCAGAACTCTCAACAATAATCACCCCCATGGCATCTGTCACTTTCTGAACTTGATCTAAGAATTCCTGAGGGTCTTCATCTACTTTAGAATTGAGGAAGGTTGGAGGATTCATTCGGGTGAATTCCCAAATCCTCGCTGCAGCTGAGTTGGCCACTAGGTTGGCTGAAACAACTGTTGGCCGTTCATTATGAGCAGCGACAGATTGAGCAAGAGTGGTAAATGTGGTCCTAAACTCCGCATGAGAAACATGATCGCCCAAAGGTTCTTCGGGCTGAGGGGCTGACTGATTTCTTCTATTAGGAGGCATGTTTTAAAATAAAGAGAAGGAGTGGATTAGACTAAGAGACCGACTTTTGATTATGCTCACTGGCACGACATGAATACTGAAAGAAGGGAAACTATTCCAAAACATATCATAGCCTCTTGCACATAAATGTGGTGCACAATACACCCATGCCAAGACTCTACTTCTTTTAGACTTCCTAGGACTGTATTGAACCTTAGTCTTTGATACCAAATTTGTAACGACCCAATTTGCTGAACTGGAATGCTACATGGTGCTCATGACCCCAAAGGACCACAAGCTAACACATGACTGGTATTTGTACCTGCATACTGTATAAGATAACATAATAATGCGGAACATACACTAAAAGGCCATAAGGTTTGATAATGAACAAAACTGAATAACGTAACATCTGTGTAGGGTAATAGAATACCCATAACTAAACTGAAGTCTAAAATATAATAGTTTATATCTAGTCTGCATCTAGTCTAAAAGCCTCCATTGTCTGAAGAATCTGAATAAGGAGTTGATGGGACATGTCCCTAAATAACTCTAACTAATAAGATAATCAATGAGATACTAGAAAATCATTATGTTCTCAAAGGATACGAACTCACTGTTACTTTAACACCTAAATCTGGAATCTACTGCTGATCTAGAACTCGGGTATCTGAACCAATGGTGTAACATATAAAGAAATCACCATAGGACGAATGCGTCAGTACATATATACTGAATATACATGTGAAGTAGGCTATATGCAATGGTTCAAATGCATGAATAATGCTAACTAACTGTCTAACATGAATATGAGAATACATGCATAAATATGTAACTATAACTGACAACATGATTTCATGATTTCTGAGTTTGTATACTGATAACGTGACATACTAGTAAATGATATTATTTATAACATGAAGGTCTATATCTGAATAATGCTGATAACAAGGGTGACTGTATCTGATAGTCCTGAATCTGATGGAACTATTTGAGTTCCGTACTATATCTAAATTGACTCTATCTGACAGTCCTGAAATTTGAAGAACTATTTGAGTTTTATTAATGAGACTGATTGACCGTATCTGACAGTCCTGAATTAGTAACATGAAATTATGGGAAGTACTAATCAACTGACATGCCCCAAATGTGCTATAATAGCTGAGCTGGGGTCCAATCTATGCCCTGATTAGAAGGGTGTCAATATCGTACCACTAGTAAAGACACCATGTGAGTAACCCTCATTTAACATACAACTCTAGTGAGAATAGTGGGAACCCTTACATAATAGGTTAAGCCACCTCATCTACCCTCATATAGTAGACTATGATGTCTCAACCTATGCTGGATACATAGTTCTTGAATGCAAGGATTGCTTCTAGGAATCACACCATCATATAACAGATGAGTTCCCATCCTTGGGTTCACTCGGTGCTAACTCCTACTCCCATCTGAATGGACACTAAACATGATTTATTAAACTTAACTGAGCATGGACTTTACTAAAGTTTTGTGTTTGACAAAATACTACTAATATCTGATAACTGACTGAGTCATGAGATCATGGAGATTTTTCCTGAGTCATACGACTACTTGATGTCTAAGAGTTCATAGCTTCACTGAGAGTATCATGAAAAACATGACATAGATCAAGGCACATAGCTAATATTTCAGGTACAAGTACCCCCAGGACTCGATGGAAGGAAACTGACATAACTTGATATTCTTGAATACATGATAATCACCACAATACATTTATTGAAGCATTTCATCAAATGTGTAATATGCATAATCTTGTACATATATGGGGATTTTCATGATATCATGCTAGTTAGGCAAATTTTCATCATCCAGGCATTTAATCAAACATCTGACAGGCATGGTACATGTAAACATCATTATTCAATTCTAATTTCATCATTCAAAGGTTTAAATCTTAGGGTTGCATGATTCTATGGCTATAGTAATTAAACCCACATAGAAACTATCAACAATCATATAGTATAATCGAATTTCACATCTATCAAACATGAACATGAGCATCCAAAACATGAAAACATATAGAAAATCCATAACTTAAGTTTAGAAAAAGGATTCTTGGATTTCATGGATGAAAGGAGTCCATGAATGAACACTATGCATACCTTAGTTCAAGATTTCGTGAAGATTGATGGTGAAACCTTCTTAAAATTGGACCTTCTATGAAAACTCTAGCTTGGGTTTTTGAGAGTATTTGAGAAAAACATAAATATTTTGGATGAATAAGGGCTAAATCCCGTGTTTTGGAAGCTTATATAGGGGGGAAAATTGACCCTTTTAAACCTGGACACGTAATTAAATTTTTAGTAAAATTTCTCGAATTGGGCCCTTGGCGCGTTGTGGCGTTATCGCACCGTGTCACTAGAAATTGATATATGGGAAACTGCATAATGGCGCGACGTGGAGTTAACGCGTTGCCACCTTGTCTAGGACCTGGAAGTTTGGATCGACGCACCAATATCGTGGAGCAATACTGGAATTTGACATTTTCTATTTGAGCTATCTCCGCGATGCGCTGAAGGCTCAAGTCAAACACTACCTCACTAAAAAGGCTCTAACTCTTCGCCCGGGTGTCGGATGGAAAGCTTATTTAATTTTCCACGTGTATAAGAATGAATTCTTATTTCAAAGAAAGTTATAACATCCTTGAGATGATTTTTAAGCTAATAAAAAGCACGAGTATTACGATGTCCCTCTCTCGGGAGACAAAATTAGAGTATCTATCATTTTTTACAAGACAAATTTATGGAGCCACCAAAAAGAGAAAAAATTTTGTTACAAAATTACTCACGTCCATGCCCTTAATTTTTGAAATTTTTTGGATGGAGGGTGTTGTTCATTTTACATTAGCATCACACAAAATTTGATAAACTATGGCAATAACCAAAGCCTTAGCCTCACATTTTGACTCAAAATGGGAAAACCAACCATACGGCTTCTCAGACTTCGCTAATGGTGTATAATGTGATCCCAAATTTATAATTTACAGTGCCAAAGGTACTCAGAATTCCCTTGCATTCATGACCTTTATGCTAGGGTAATCAGACTTTCCCTGCATCTATGTCTCAAAACCCAAACACGACGCTTAACCCTTAAGAATGTCGTCACTTAATCTATCATAGTGCAAAGCTAGTCATACATCACCAAAATCAAAATAAAATTAAATTAACCAAAAAACTAAATCTAAAACCATAAGATATATTATAAAAGGTGGGCACCATCAGAGTGCCCAAAAATGTAGCATCCCAAAAAATAAAAAAAATAATATCCAAATGTTATCCCAAAAAAGCATAAAAAAGAAATATCCAAAAACACATCACCAAACTGATAAAAATCTAGGGGCACCCCCAACTAAAATTTAATGTAGTGACCTCACTTCATGAGTAATAAAGCAAGAGTAAGAGGGGTCTCCCTGAATTTGCCTCAAAAGATTATCTCTCCTGCTAACTCTACATCATCATCATGAGCATCATCGATAGACCAATCAGTAGGGGTCTCACCCTCACTATCCATCAGAGGTGAAGGTAGTCGATGGTTGGGCTTGATCACCTTGAATATAAACTTCACCCCCTTCAACTGCTTCTTGGAGAATTTATCTCTCTTCTTCTCACTCCTTACCATCTTCTCATGGAAAGACCTAAGCTCCCTATGTGATACAACTAAGGATGAATAAGTTCTCTCCAAACTGACGATAGTGGCTTTCTACTTCTTCTGCTCATCTCTATATTTCTCATAGTTCGTTTGAGCTACATGCAAGTGGCAAGTGTGGATGACTCTCCTGACCCCTGAGGCAACCTGTTTACTAACTCCCTACCCTCATATATCTTATCAGATATGTCATCGAAGTGGCTGACTGATAAAGGTCTACAAGAATCTGTGCCCTCTTGGGTCAACTTACTTGAGTCCAACTTCCTTTTTTTACTCTGAACTAGGGTACCCTCACCCCTAAACTTGAGTAGAAAAAAATGGGGGCTTGGGAGTACCCATGTATCTGCAGTATATTTCTCCACATGTACCCTCTTGCATAGCTCTGTTATAAGGGAAGGGAGGAGAAGATATGTACCTCCATAATTTATGATGTACCTCCACTCTGAGTGCACTATCTCACCCATATTCAAGGCGATGCCAGAGAGAAAACAGGTCACAATTCGAGCTCACAAGTTTGTAATAATTGTTATATGAGTGCATAGCAATACTCGACTACAGATGATATTAAGCCAAAGCCTGGCCTCAGCTATGAAGTAATTCATATGAATGTATCTCTTGGTAGTGGCCCAGGGAACCTCTTTGCCAAGACATAAAATATTTGCCATCCAGGTCCCTAGCTCACATGGTTTTGCATGGAATTGCTCCATGTCAGCATTTAGGAGTCCATACACCTCGTTGATTCGCTCTATCCCAAAGTTTACTTGCTTTTCACAAATAGTCATCATCGGTTTTGTGAAACAAGTTACGCTTAGGTTAGCATAGAACTCCCGTACCCACTGCCCATTTGCATAGCAGGGGTCCAGGGAAAAGCACCTCCACCCAATTTTTGACAAGTCTAGCATGGAATCCTTGGACCTTCCCTTCTACCATATCTAAGATAATACCTATTTTACGGAGTAACTTAGTCTTGTGCAAGTCTGCATTGTAGAGGTTCTGGCATTGTAGGGCCATGAATTTTGTGTTGTCAAATTTTTCCATCTGTGCGGCTTAGAACCTGTAAACAATGCCACTTAGGCCATCATTAGTACTATCATACCAAAAATATGCTAGATCAAACAAATAAATGCATGTGGTAGCGTTACAGAAGGTTTTGGGGGTAGAATTGGATGTACATAAATTTTTGGTTCCTACAGACACTGCCCCCAGGTTTGGCTATCGCAGAGCATTAACTACGCTTGTGGTGCTGCGCTCGTGGTCAATAGGACAACAATTGTGGTACCTAAGACCTTAGTCAACAGATTCTGCACACTCTTCTAAGCATAATTTTAAACCCAATTCTTTGATCCAACTAGGCATACCAATATTATACACAAAGAATTTAAGCCTAGAATGAATGATTATGGCCCCAGACTTAAAACATTTCAAGTTGGACTCATTGGGACGTTAAATCAAACACATGATGCACACTTCAATTCAAGTAGTTTTAGGCCTAATTCTGGGTACTCAAGACTTCCCCATTAGTGTGTACTCAAACTACTACAGCTAAACACAACAATAATCAAAAACTAACATGCATTTAGTAATGAAAACATCATTTCAGGACTTTCCTAAACTACAAGTTCTAAGCATGTCATTGTATCCAAATTAATGGAGTTGAGACAACTTAACAAATTAGCTGATGCAAGGGATGAAATGACACTTTGATATGCTATGCAAAACCACAAATTTGAGAGAATTTTGAGGGAAATTGAGAGAGATATCCAATAAAGAAAGGGCATTCAAATGGTATTTTAAACATACTTGACTGTGATCGCGGTCCTAGTTCTGCGATTGTGGTGGCATGGACGTGATCGCAATAATTGAGACCAAAAAACTGGGTGTCCTGTACTTTTTGTTTACTCCAAACTACCAATTTTACACGTTCCTCTTTCAACTTTAGTCCAAATTCCTCTTAGCACCAACATTACATGGATTATGCATGCATAACTGAAAAAAATACATCTACTTTACATGCATAAATAAAAAGGATATGTGCAACTTTCCGTGGCATGATGGGTTGACTCCTATCGAGCATTTAGTTTTATGTCTTAGCACAGTGCCCCTTCCATTTCCTTTTGTTTATCCACTTAGCAGAGCTGAATCTCCATCGCAACATGTTCAATATGCAATGGGCAGTAGAGGGACAGAATATCCAGATCTTCTAAGCTAAGGCTTGGAAGAGGTGAGGAAATGGAAAGCAAGTTTTGATCTCTCCATATTGAAGACTTAAATCTTTTACCCAACTTCACATCGAATTTTTTGTTGGGCTCCTTGGGTAAAAGTGAGCAAATCAATAGGCCACTCTTTTCCATCGAAAGTTGTGTTCCTTGGTCATTGTTGTATTGGGTTCTATATGCTCCTTTGAAATATCAAGTTCCTAGTTATAGGGATTATATTCCACCTTCTCACAATCCACTATTTGCATAGGTAGATGGATTCTCATCACATCTTCTAAGAACAATGTTGAGAAGTGGTTTGAATGAGGTTCAACCCCTAATTTTAGAATTCCTTCCTCCAAAGCATCTTTACCCCGAAATGAACTAGAGTTATCATAAGAGATTTGCATTGATTATTCTTATTAATCTAGCACCATTCCTTTTATTTTGTCTTCTTCTTTCTCATTTGATTCAGTAGATTGGGAAGTCACCGAGGAGTCTTCTCTACCAACCTCATCATCATAGCTTTGTTTCTCTTCTTAATCACCCTTCTCTCAGGAAATGGGTAAGAGTAGTGATATTTTCAAAATTTTCTTCTTTGTCCATTTCCTCAATCTTGAAATTTTCCCTTCCAAATGCCTCATGGGATTGATGCATGCCTTGCACATTCTCCCCCGTTGTAGTTACCCAATCCAAAATAGTTTGAAGTATTACTTTAAGACTAGTGGGCCCGGTAAGTTTCTCTTCATTCTCCTCATCATAGGGCCTATCAAACTCACAAGAGAAACTAGCAACTTCGTTAGTAAAAAAAGAGGCGGGGCTTTTGGGCAATCACTCTAATGTCCATCTCGACCACCACATACAGAACAAATATACTCCCAATATGATCGAGATGGTGATTCCATCTCTCTCCGGAGAGTATAGTTAAAATCTTTCCTGATGTGGGGTCCTTCACAATATGGACATAGGTCATTAAGATATGATTTCCAACTACAAAAATCATATTTGTCGGAAGATGCCATGTATGCAAGTAAAAGAAAATAAAAATCTACCCAACACAAGAAACAAAAGAAAATTACAAACAAGTATTCACAAACTTGAATTCAAGCAAGTAAGCTAAAATTCCAAACATTTTTTATAACGCTCAACTTACATGTCAATTTAAGTGAAAGGCTATTGTTGTCAATATATTTACCCAACTTTAGATTGGGGTTGAATCCACGAGGAACAATGTGAGTGGCAATCAGGTTAATTCCAAGTAATAGACACAAGTTACATTCAAACCAATAGTACAAAAAAATAAAAATGAGGGAGATATGAGCCTATACTAATGTTTCTTTTTGTTTTTTTCAAGTATAAATTTTGGATTACAAATAATTAGAGTTTTCAAACAATTAAGCACAGATCAAGGGTTATGTACTACTAAGGGAAGTGACATGTGGATGCTAATGATTAGCTTCAATATTAGTAGATAAGGTGTGGGTAGGTACAATTATAGGTTTTGTTGCTAGTCTTTTGACAAAACACCAAACTTTCACCCATTCATTCTTTCGAATACCTAATGAGTTTGTGCAACAATTGGTAACCAAACCTTAATCTAGGAATCCCTATTTCTAGGATGATACCCAAGGTGTAGTTAGTATCAAAACCACCAT
The DNA here is from genome assembly GCF_002878395.1 of Capsicum annuum. Classification (NCBI taxonomy): domain Eukaryota; kingdom Viridiplantae; phylum Streptophyta; class Magnoliopsida; order Solanales; family Solanaceae; genus Capsicum; species Capsicum annuum. Next base: position 125,042,013 of record NC_061122.1, on the reverse strand, counting down.
TATGTCTAAGATAGTGATAGATTAGCAAACTACACACATAATTATATACCATTGCTTTGGTTTCCACATACCTCTTTCAAGGATGATGTGGATTCCTAAAGTTCACCCTATAACCCTTCTTTCGAAGATGGGTATGAGATTTCTAAAGCTTGGAGTTTTAACCTATCAAACCCATGTGGGTATTTGGGGCTTTAAACAATAAATCCCAACAAAGTTAGCATAAAGCATTGATAAAAACTATCAACATGAACTACTAAATAGAGTCTAACAATATCAAACCACACACACTTAAATCCCTATTCACACATAACCCTTAAAGGAGATCTATCTACACATAAGATAAATAAGCAAAGATATACCTAATATCTCCATTGAAATGATTTATCAATGCTTAAGTGAATGCTACTTCAAACTTTGAACTCCCACAAATCTCCAATGGAAGTGAGCTATTCCTCCACTTTAAAGATCTCCAATGTATTCTTCACCCAAAAATCATACAAAATTTTCCTCTCCAAGAATAGAGGCTATCAACTGAAGAACAAAAACTAACTATTTTTTGGAAGATGGAATACGATCAATAATTCTAGGGCTTGAGTCTTACTGTAAAAATTAGGATCAGCCATGTGCATTTCCTATTTTGCCCTTGGGTTGCAATCTTTCACAAAGCTGCGATCACACCAGATTGGATGCGACAGCAGCTATCGCAACCACTGTCAGTTCATGCAACTGCAGTTGATTAACCGTACTTGACTGCGCGATCGTGGTCATTTGACTGCGACTGCGTTAACTGAGGCCATTCTGCACCAAGTCTTTTTCTGTACTTCTCTTGGTTTCTTTTGATAATTTTAAGCTCCAATCCACATCTTTCTATCTCATCAACTCTATACTTGCAAAGTGTGGATATTCGCGGTATTAATCACAATTATGTCTCATTTATTCATTCAAAACAAGGTAATGTGCATGAATATTTAGTGTGAATGAGTGGTAAAATTACCTCTTATTAGTAATCCATGGAAAAATAATTAAATGAGTAATCATGTCAAATCCCTCAATTGTTCCAAAACCCACATTTAAAATCATGAATTTAATAATAAATTTCATGCCAACAATAAAGTACAAGTATAGGGACAAAATACGTGCAAGCTCCATGATCTATCCAATCTAACGACTTATCCCCCAATCCACTCGTTCAACCTAAATGTTCGATCTACAAGTCACAACATTACTGCTATTGCATTTCTTAAGTCATCAACCTCATCCAACCTGCCAATTTACTCCGCCATTCCATTTCCCCATTGCTATTCTCGAGCTATTATACTCTCTTTTTATTAAAATCAACGTCTATAGTTCATATTTAATATCAATCAACCACCTTGCAATACTAACAAAATACCCCATATAAAATGGGATATACATATACGGTGCTTTCAACAAGAAGGGCACTCCAAATTCCTTATCCATCAACCAACAACCTATCTATTTTTGGGGATAACATTTCCCTTAAGCATTCGAGAACAAAACACCCTATAGAGAAACACTAAGATGAAGAGAACCTTCATCTAAGAGATCCATAAATTGTTTCGTTAAGCTCCATTAACTCCACTGAAACCATTCTAAAAAGAAGAAATAGAAATTTGGACAGATGTTCAAAATAAGACCAATCCCAAACAACCTCCCCATTAGAAAGACAAAATGAGGCTCAACCGAACGGACCCCAGGAAATTCCTGCACCACGAAAAACGAATATAAGGAAAGACATTTCGTGTTAGAATCCTTAACCTAGACCATATAATAAAGAAACCCATTGGAGATCAACGTCTGAGTTTTAATATATAATAAAACCTTTCTCTTATTAGCTAGGGAATGAAACCATCATCCTATTATAAAACCGACTCACCAGGGAGCCTAACAAGTCTGATAATCTAATAATGAAAATCATGAGTGTAACCAATCCATCCCCCGAATGGCATAAAAATCCACCACATCCGAGTCAAACAAATCCACCAAGACTCCTTTATTACCAACAAATACAACACACCCATAAAGACTCTTTTGGCAATCACAAATTTACCTACCAGGTAGAAATAAAATAAAAGAGTCTAAAATAACCTTGGGACCAAAATACACAACCACAAATAATGTCACAAAAGAGTGGAACCCTAAACCAAGTAAACCATACACACCACAAGGAAACGAGTTATCAATGTACCAGTGTCGCCATCAAATGATGCCTCAAACTCTCGAGGAATAGTAAGAACATTGAGACAATCTCAACCATTGTTGGAGCCATAGGTAGTAGCCAATACTCTATTTGCCCAAGTGGCATCACTGATGGGATATCCCTATCACATAAGACCCAACTGACCACAACTAAAAAATTGATTCCTTCCTCCCTCTCAACAACTACAGTGCGACCAACTATAAAATTATAAAGAAAATGGGATGATGTAGAATAGGCCCCATTGACCTGAGATAGGGCACATTGTGCGTTAGAAGAATTTACCAATCTGAAAACACCTGACTCCTAATTAAATCTGGGTAGAGAACATAAGATATAGAATGGGAGTTAGGCCTTACCTAACTTTTCCATTTTGGACCATTTACTGCCATACCATTGGCCTCCTCTTTTGTTTAGAAGATCAAGAACACTTTACCTTGCCCATTTACCAACCTTACCTTATTACTCTTCGTACCAATAGGATAGAATGGGCATGATAGATATATCACTATTTAGGTCAATAGATTATTAGGACGATAAAACTCAACATTATTAACCTCTCCTTGAGGTAACTGAGTATGAGTATCACCTTCTGAGATAGGGTCAACGGAGATCGGTGGCACTTCATGGGGAAAAATAGAAGCTGCAACCCTTGGCCTAGTTTGTGCTCCATGAGTTTGGCTTGATACATTCATGTTGTCCTCGAGTGGGACAGGCGAGATTCCACAAACTTTATATCATCGAGAAGGCATGATCCAAAGATTGAACCAAGGAAGATTAAGAGAAATTTTCATGACCTTAGACTCTATAGCTCGAAAGTTGAGTAGCCATGAAAGTGACACATTCCTAAATGCCTCGTAGCCTCCTCATTATAAGTGTGGTTCTCGATACACCCATAACTAAGACTCTACTCGAAACGGCTTTGTGGATACCCATGATATTGAAACATAAATCTCTGATACAAATTTGACATAACTTGAACTAGGGCCTTATCATAATAGGCAATCCCAAGCCTAACCAGGACCAGGAACCTCTCCTGTTACCCAACCCATCAACCAAATGCATGCCTTGAGTCGACCATAGTCCAAACCTATAACAAGATAGTGTATCCAAACATGTGGTGACTTTGGGGTAAATCTATATCCGATATCAACCCAACCAAGTCCAACAACCCAATAATCAACCAAACCAATGCCAAAACCAATAAACCAAAATGAATAATAATAATTTGATGTATGTATATATAAATAGAAGAAATATAACCATACCATACCATACCCAAGTCCATAGTTCTCCATACACAGACTCTAGACCAACCAAAGAGTACTTAGTCAGGACATACCCCCAACCATGGCAAAAATCTAAAGTCTATGAAGGACAAGAAAAATGTAAGGTAACCCATGACATGAAATAGATGCCTTCCGAACTATGGAAGCTCACCACTTTAATCCGACATTGTCTGTCCCCAAATTTGATCATTATGCAGGAGAAGTAGAATGGTCGGTCCCTGTATAACATGGGTATATAGCCTCCCGAAGACTGGTTAGTGGGTGAGCACTAGCATGCACTCATGATAAGTATAACATAATGCTATTTATAAAACAAAGTAAAACCATCCATAATGTATACAACCATACAACCATACATATATATATATATATAACTATGTTGGGAAAGGGAACCGAGTTTAGCATACCTTTAAAACCTTTACATGGGCTGTGTAGCTTTGCCATCCTAAACCACCCATAGGCTAATGGGTTCAGTTCTCCTGTTGTAAGGGCCCTAGTGTGTGTATCAGAATAACCAAAAAAGAAAGCCAGAGATGACTAGTACATCCCACAAAATATAGTGTAACATTATGCACACGATCACAAAGACCAACCTCATATTTGCAAAATGAGTTTCCAGTTTTGGTCCCCCCTAGGACCTCCACGAACATAAGGGTTCGCTTACATATTCTATCATTATTGCCCTATTAAAAACATTACCAAGCAACCACTCTATCCATTTACCATTTATTAGCCAAGGCCATTTAGTGGTGGTATCGTCATAACGACCATACTTGCAAGTACTATCCATAGCCAACCATAGATAGGTTTAAGGGATTCCATGTACCCTTTTACTAACCATATTAAACCACTTGGGTGATTCCCATGTACCCCACAAGCACAACCAATTTCATAGCCACCAAGGCTTTACCATTTAATCTTTCCCAATATGCACACCATTTATGCCATTTGAAACCATTCCAAACCATTTATAACCATGCCAAGCATTTAAAGCATTTATATTATTTAAACCATGAAAAACCATCAAAATCCATTTAAGGTTCCATTACCAAATCAAATCATGCAAAAGTTCCAATGAAAGTTCAACAATACAGTAAAAACATTCTTTTAGGCATTTTATCAAACATATTAAGGGCATACCTTTACCTAAACCAAAACCAATCCATAAACCACCATAATTAGGGTTACTCAAAACCCATTTGTTAAAACATAACTAACAAGTACAAAAATATTCACACCATTACCAAAAACATGTAAAAATATAGATTAAACCAATACCAAACCATATCTATCAAGACCCTCAATATATATTTTGAAAACCACCATTCATGATTCATAAATCAATGTTTCAAACACAATCCACATGCCTTTAGCTGGAACTAACAATGAGGGAAGGAGTATATGCCTTATATAAGAAGATTCTGAATAGAAACATGACTCTTGAGCCCTTTGAAGAGCACATGAAGAAACCCTAGCCTCCAATCTTCAAGAGTAAGTTTAAGAGAGTACATGGAGTGTATCCATCCTTTAATAAGTGTTTTGAGAGGCCACCAAGGGTTATATAACATAAGAACATAAGGGATTTAAAGCAGGAAATGTATGGACTACCCTTGACATAAAATTTAAACAAACCACGTCTAGGGGTATGACTCACTTATACCATTAGTATCCTAGGGTATGAGTGGTACCCCAACTCGTACCTAAGACCTTTCCAAGATAATATCTACTGGTTTCTATATGACTCACACCTTCCTAAATCATACCTAAGGGTACGTGTGGTACACTCAAACATACACACCAACCATACCTTGGCAAGATCCCACAAAATAACCCAAAAAAACACCATACGACTTTCCTAGCACCACTCACATATTCCTTAGGACTCGTACCTTGATGAGTCATAGCTTGGACAGTAATAAAGCCAAGCAAAAAGTCTATCATACAATTGAACCCTCAAGCCATCCCACCAGTTGTATTCAAGGGTACAATTGGTACTCTTGAGTCGTACCAAGTCCAGTAAGTCCAAAACAAAGGAAATTTTACAAGGGTCAAAGACTTCGGGTGTTTCACCTATCCAAGATGATCCAAATCAAACCAAACTGACTACAAGATAGTGGAAGGACAATAATAAAGTCTTTGTTAATAACTTTCCATTTCCACATATGCAACTCAATCGTTTGAGATAAACCACCAGGCCTCAAGTTTTTCACTTTCATTTGTTGATAAACCATATACTTAGCCACCAAATTGGCCATATCTATCTTCATGTTGTCCCACCAATAAATCTATTTTAAGTCAGGGAATATCTTTGTCGAACCACGATGAACTATGTACCTCAACTCAAGATCCTTAGCTATGATTCTTTCCTGTAACCCATTAATGTCAAGAACACTTAATCTACCTTGGTAATCAGGATACTATCTCCACCAATCTCAAAAGCCATGAGTTTCTACTGACCCACATCATCCTTAATTTGCATCAAGATAGGATCCAAAACCTGCTTTTCCTTTACCTCAGCACCAAGATATGACTTCACCATCTCTTAAACAATCACACCTCCATCCTCAGAGTCTAAAAGACGAACTCCAATATTATCCAAATGGTGAATATCCTTCGCCAAACCTCACTTCGCCTCACCAATATGAGATAAGATCCACATGGATAAACTACTACGAGAATCAACAACCATATTAGCTTTACCTAGGTGATAACAAAGACTCATGTCATAATCCTTAAGTAACTCAAGCTATATCCTTTGCATGAGATTTAACTCTTTCTGGGTGATCACATACCACAAGCTCTCTTGGTTTGAATTTATGTCAACATGAACTGCATTCAATTAATGGTGCCAAAATTTTAAAGCAAAAACCATAGCCAGCAACTCTAAATCATGAGTTAGATAATTTTTCTAATGCACCTTAAGTTACATAGAAGCATACGCCACAACCTTACCATGTTGCATTAACACACAACCGAATCCTATATAGGACGTATCACAACAAAAAAAAAAAACTACTAGTACCCTTGAGTAGGATCAAAATTAGAGCAAAAGTTAACTTATCCTTCAACTTTTCAAAGTTACCATCACCAACATCGAACTATAGGAACTTCACCTTCTTCTAAATCAACCTAGTTAATGGAGCAGCTATCCAAGGAAAAATCTCCACAAACCTCGTATAATATCCAGCTAAACCCAAAAAGCTCTGAATATTAGTTAGAGTCGTGAGTATAGGCAACTTATTAACTAACTCAACTTTCTATGGATCTAAAATGATCCCCTCACTAGAAACAACATGACCTAAAAAAGTAATGAAATTTAACCATAGTTCACACTTTGAAAACACAGCATAAAAGTCGTTGATCCTTAAGACTTGTAACACCATATGGAGGTAATTGGAATGATACTGTTTACTCATAAAATATACTAAGATTTGATTAATAAAAACAATGACAAATAAATCTAAAACCTAGTGGAATACTCTATTCATAAGATTCATAAATTCCACCAGGGAATTAGTCAAACCGAAGGATATAACTTAGAATGCCTAGTAGCCATACTAGGTTTGAAAAGTAGCCTTATGTCCAACTCCCTAATCTTCAATTGATGATAACTCGACCAAAGATCAATCTTAGAAAATTACTTAGCACCTTAAAGACAGTCAAATAGGTCAACAAATTAAGGAAGATGATACTTATTCTTCACTGTTACCTTATTCAATTGCTGATAGTCTATACATATTAGAAGGAAACTATCCTTATTATGCACAAAAAGACCAGGAGACCCCCATAGAGAAATACAAGGTTAAATTTAAACTTTATCAAGAAGATCTTTTAATTGCTCCTTAAGTTCTATCAACTCAGCCAGAGCTATTCTATATGGAGGGATAGAGGTAGTATGGGTATCTGAGAAAAAATCAATCCTAAAGTCTATTTCCCTATCAGGAAGAGTACCAAAAAATCATTGGGAAACACTTCAGGAAACTCATTAACAATAGGGACAGATTACAAAAAAGGTCCTCTATATTTAGAATCCTTAACAAATTTAGATGATATAAAAACCCCTTGAAAATTAATTTTTTGGATCTAAGATAAGAAATAAACCTTCCCTTAGTCACTAGGGAACTTTCTTCCCACTCAATCACTGATTCACGTAGGAATTAAAAAATGACCCTTTGTCTTATACAATCAATAGATGCACTATACGAATACAACAAATCCATCCCCACTATCACATCAAAATACAACAAATCCAACTCTATTAGATCCACTAATGTATCTCTACCACTAATTTTTGGGTATGTTTTGCAGAAAACTATATTTTTGATGATAAAATCATAAGAATGGTGAAAAGGGTTTTTTGACCACTTTTGGAGAGATTATGGATGTTTGGGATATTTTTCTTCTTAATCATGATCAATTCATGTTTGAGAGTCAAAGAAGAGCTAAAAATTGACTGTCGGCACCTACTAAATAATTCAAGGACGATAACTAGGACCTATGGACTGTAGGTACATAAAGCGGGTTCCAGAAAGCCAAAGTCTTGAGAGCTGACTTGCAGGAATTGTTCCCATCTAGTCCTTGTGGTCTGTACCTGCGTCTAGAGCTATACTATAGGTACAACCTGCGCCTGTGACCCATACTACAGGTGCAGACCACATATGGCCACCGACTTTGTTTTCTCTGATTTTATTTGGGCTTGGTTTTTAGAGTTTTCTCTTGTACTATAAATACCCCTTATATAATTTTTAGTAGTAATTTCATACTTTTGATACTCAAATATATATTTTGATTCCAAGATCCATCTTTGATCTTGGAATTTTCTTATACTAACTTTCGTTGATTAATTAAGTTCTGATATTGGGTTTTTATTCATGTAATCATTGTGACGACATCTAAGCCTTCAATCATGAATGTTATTAATCTCTTCACAAGTATGAGTGACTAAAAACCAATAGATTGGGTTGTACAAACCCTGGATGATTGACTAAGTAGAGGAAGTGTGATTATTAAATTAAACCAATACCCATGGTTTGCTTTGTGCTATCTTTATTATAATAGTTGTCTTAGTGGTTGCAAATGTTAGGATCCCGCTTAGATATTGCTAAATACTCTAAAAGAGGAGTAGTAACTAGGACAACATAATGATAACATTAATTTGGGAGTTAATTATTGATCCATTGCCACACAATTGAATATAGTGAATGACCGTTAGCTTTCATCGAATAACTAAAGACTCAAAAGGTAATAGTTAATTGGGTCAAAATAAGGGTTAGTAAAGTGACATCTTGAGAATCAAAAGTTAAAAGGTGAAAACCTTCTACTCATCCAAAAGAATATAGAACGTACAAAACCTATCGATTCTGCATGCAAGGTATTGGGTTGGTTTAACATAGTATGATAAACCTACAGAGTTGAGAAGCCAGGGGGAATGAATCCTAATGTTCACCTATAACTAATTTAAACCAAATTAATATTGTCACTTGCTCTATACTACTACAAACAAATCCACCATTTACTTTCCAGTACTTCCTATAGACTACAACTTCTGATAACTACAATTCTATGTGTTCCCATGGGATTCGACCCCAACCTTAGTTAGGTTAACATAACTTGATAGTGACCGTATCATCATCTAAAAATGGGTATTGCTTGGACGTCATCAAGAAATAGGTACCGTTGTCGGGGAACATGGTATTGATATGTGGATAAAAGTCATTGTAGTTTTTGGTTTTTTCTTTTTCTTTTTTGTTCTTAGTTGGGAATACGCCGATGTATGCATAGCATATGGAGTAGATCCAGTTCCTTTCTTCCATAAATTCTAGAGAAGATCCTACAACTAAATAGTAGGGTACTAGATCAAAAGAGGGATAATCTCCGTGAAGAAGGAGTTCTGGGTAGAGTTGATAGATGACAGTAGATCACCGAGAAACACTCAATAGAAATCAAAACAAAGCTGACCTCAAGTGATCCCAACACAGCAGTTTGTTCAACCATATATTGATGATGAAAAAAATTTAGGATACGATGAGTCGGCTAATGTATGAGCCATTATCCCTTCTGCTTTATCCTCTGATATCAAGTTTAATATCTCTATTGCCATGATTTATCTTTTATATTTGAAGGGAGTTTTTGTGCAATTATCGATAGATGATACAAATATGCACCTGGAAAATTTTATTGAAATATGCACGTTATATACCATACTAGGGGTAGATCAAGAGGCACTAAGATTGAGGTTGTTCCCTTTCTCGCTTATTGGAGAAGCATCACTATTGCTTGGGGAACTACCAAGATAGTATATTACTTTAGGGAGGGAGCTACAATTCTTGAACAGATTGTTTCCGTCATCCAGGGTTTTATAGCTTAGGGATGAGATTAACAATTTCAGGTAGCTATAGCCAAAATCTATGTATAAGGCATGGTTCAAGTTCAAAAAGAGGCTTAGCATGGTTCCCAACCACCAAATATTAGGGACAAACTTATCAGAAATAGTATATAGAGCCTTAACTACCAGTTCTAGAGCAATGCCAGACACTATTTCTAGAATAGCCTTTGTGAGATTGTGATGGGAAATAACTGCTGGTATTATGGATTCGATCTCATTAACTAATCGAGGGTGGAAAACTCGAGAGTTTGACAGAGGTTTTGATATTTATGACATTAAAGATTTTGATGTATACAAAGTAGCTAAGGATGTTGTAGCTTAGGAGATTTCATTATTACGAAAAGAAATTAGTGAGTTGGTTATATAATTTGCTCCCCAAAATTTTTTTCTCTTTAGAGAAATATTGAATCCTGTGCTGTTCTGCTTTTGAGAAATTCCAGGAGATAATATAAGATATCCGTTTTTTAATAAAAAATTTGCACATCTGAATGTGCTCTGGTAGGGTGGAGCATCCTTCCTTGACGACGAAGTCTGGAAGTCGATTGAGGAATTGCTGAGGAAGCACTTCCTTAGTTCCTCCATAACAAGTCCACCATTCGTAAAACCATCTTGGGACGATGGCCTCTACCATGGCGGGACAATATTTTACAAACCATGTATGTCCTGGGCGAACAAATAAGAAATTAAACCAGGCCGACTTGTAGTCATACCAATTGTAGGTCTGAGGCCTGTGTGGCATGGATAGGGCAATGGGGGTGTGTAGATGATCTACAAACCAATTGAAAGGGGTTAATACCCTCTTGATTGTAAATTTAGAGTAGCTGATGTAATCTGGATTGCGTTCATCCATCGAATGTTCTACTTCAATAGAGTCAGTATCCACTAATATGGCTTCATAAAACCTTCTGGTTTTGAGGTGATCTTTTGTGTCTACGAAGTTGCTATTGGTATACACAGGTTTTGCCAGCTTATTGAGGGGGTATCCTTCGTAGGCCTTATCTAGGGCGAGGATTGGCATGACATTGGTAGTGATGAATTTAAATTCTTCTTTGGAAGGAGATGGTGGTGCTGGTTTGGCTACCGTAGGATTGACTGCTTGGGCGAAGGTCTCTGGGGCCTTCATTGCATAGCTCTGCTTGGTCTGAACGGAGGAAGAGGTGGCAGATAATCCTCTGTCTAAGGGTTGATTGGTTTTGAGGTCTACCAATTGAGATGGTAGTGGTGGGGAGAGTTTAGGAAACTGTAGTTCCGTCAGTGCCGAATACCTATTCTGAGATTGCACTTCCGTTTTGAGTGTTGGTCGTTGTGGGACCGTTGGCCTCAATGGGTTTGAGGTTGCCGCCGGGGTGTCAAATGGTCTTGCCATTTTAGATTGATCCTGTTTGGGGCTTGCCCCTAGGGTTGTGGGTCTCATGGCCCTGCAAAAATTCTCTTGTTAGAAAATCGGGGAGGGAGTTATGTTCTCCTTTTATAAATTCAATTTGAAAATCAAAGCTAGATAGAAGAGCCTGCCATCTAGCGAATATTTGTTTAGAAACAAGGTTTTTGACATCCTTTTGTAAAATCTCTTTGGCAGATTTGCAATCAACTCGTAAAAGGAATTCCTTATTGATAAGGTCATCCTGAAATTTAGTGATACATAGCACTATAGACAAAATTTCCTTTTTGACAGTGCTGTAATTCTTTTGTGCAGCATTCCATACTCCCGAGGTGAAACGAACTAATTGTTCAGGAGAGTTATCATATACCTTTTGTTTCAAAATACCCCCATATCCTATGTCCGAAGCATCAGTTTCGACAATCATGAATGCCTCAGGGTTTGGAATACCTAAACAGGGAAGGTTTTTTACTAAGGATTTAGTTTTTATGACAGCATTTGTTTGCTCAGGAGTCCAAGGCACCGGATTTTTCTTAAGGCGTTTATATAAAGGTTCACAGACCTGCCTAACATGAGGAATAAAATCAGCCACGTAATTTAGGCTTCCTAAAAACCTTTGCAGCTGGGTTTTATCCGAGATTACATCAGGGAATTTGGAAGAGAATTCTATTGCTCTACAGATGGGTTTGTGACTTCCTTGATGTAAATCATGCCCTAAAAATCTGATAGAAGTTTGGAAAAGTTTCATCTTCTTAGCACTGATGACTAAACCATTTAACGTTACAATCTTAAAGAAAGTATTAAGATGCTTAAAATGTGAATAAATGTTCTCAGAAAAGATTAAAATATCATCAATGTAGACTATAGACATGTATGAATAATTATTGAAAATATTATTCATAATATTTTGAAATTCGGAAGGAGCATTTTTAAGCCCAAAGGGTAAGACATTCCATTCATAGTGCCCGAAAGGGACGTTGAATGCAGTCTTATATTTGTCTGTTTCAGCAATTTGAATTTGCCAAAACCCCGATTTCATGTCGAACTTACTGTAAAGGTTGGCTTTATAAGTGCGTTTGAGGAGATCCCTTTTGTTTGGGATACTGATCCATTTTAGGACAGCGTTCAAGGGCTTGTAGTTTATAACAAGTCTAGGAGTTCCTCGTTCTTTTTCTGCGCTATTATTAACATAAAAGGCAGAGCAGCTCCAAGGAGAACTTGAGTGACGAATAATGCCTTTGGCTAGGAGATGGTTAATTTCGGTTTTGCAGATTTCCATCATCTCCTGATTCATTTGGATTGGTCTGGATTTTGTAGGAATATCCTGTTCATCAAATCCAGGGATATAAGGAAGTTCAACAAGATATCTTTTGCGTTCCCAAAACGCGTTAGGCAATTCAGAGCAAATTTCATTTTCGAAGCAGAGAGATAGTCAGAAGCAGTGCCGAATGATAATGTGCCAAATCCTCCAACACTTGTTCACTGTATGGCCATGGATACATATGATGAATCTTTACCTGACGAGTATTATTTGCCAACATGATGAGCCAAAGAAAAGGAATGATGATGTTAAGAACTACCAGTGGTAGAGTTTTAGAAGATAATATGTACTGATGATGATTTCAATAGTGATTATAATGATGACTATCTTGGAGATGATCTCAAGGAAATAATTAATGAATTTAGATTAAGTTTTCACACAACATTAGTTGAAAAAAACGAGAATCCAAGCGCAGTGACCATCCCATATTTTATTGGGCTTATGAGATTTACTAGGCCCTATGTGTTTCGGGAGAAGGAATAAATGTTATGCCACTGGTAATATACAAGGTGTTGGGATTAGGATAAGTCAATCTTACATTTGCATGGTTGTTGATAGCTGACTCATTTGTAAAAGAGCCAGTGGGCATTTTTCATGATATAGAGATAAGAGTAGCACAATTCATATTTCCAATAGATTTTATGATTCTAGATGATGAAGTGGATACCCATTCGCCAATCATATTTGGAAGACACTTCTTATGTACTCGTAGAGTATTCATTGGCATGGACTCTGAAGAGATCAATTTTAAGTGGAACGATGAGCAAATTATATTGAATAAATAAAGACAGTTCAGTAGTTGGATGATATGAGAGTTATGGCAGTGATAGATGAGGTAGACGATGACATAATCACAGTTGATATGCCTATTGAGGAGAGATTAGAGGTTGAAGTATTGGCTGTAGAAATCATGAACTTTGAAAGTGATAGAATAGTTGACTCTGATAGATGGCTAGTGATTTACATAGAACAGGGTCTAACAAGTATGCCCCTAAGAAGACCGATCTTGACTTAAATAATAGAACCACACCGCTTGCAAGGCCATTAATTAAAGAACCACCAGTATTGGAATTAAAGTTCCTCCGTTCATACCTGTAGTATGCATTCTTGGGGGCCAGAAATACCTTACTAGTGATCATTATAGAAGATTTGGCAGGAGCATAGGTAGAGGCTTTGATATTTGTATTATCAAAGTTCAAGAGAGCTATTGTATGGACTATTGTAGAAATTATGGGGATCCCACCATGTATATACATGCATACGATTCAACGTTAGCTGAATAACAAACCCAGTATAAAGTATCAGAGATAACTAATACCTTCTATGTAAAAAGTGATGAAAAAAAAGATCACAAAGTGTTTATATACATGGATGGTTTTTGCCATTGCAGACAGCAATTAGTTTAACCCGATTTAATGCATGCCAAAGAAATAGGGATAATAGTGGTTATAAGTAAAAAGAATGAGTTAGTACTAGTGCGATCATTGACCGAATGGTAAGTGTGCATGGATTATAAAAGGCTAAATAAATGGACACAAAAGGGACACTTGTCGATGCCATTCATTTATCAAATACTAGATAAACTCACAAGTAGAGGTTGGTACTATTTTCCTAATGGTACTTAGGATATAATCAAATCATGATTACTCCCTAAAACTAAGAAAATACTACCTTTACTTTATCCTATAGGGACCTTTGCTTTCATTACGATGCCATTTAGACTTTTTAATACACCTACCTCTTTTAAGAAATGTATGATGTCCATATTGTCTAATATAGTAGAAGATACTATAGAGGTATTCATGGATGTTATTAGTGATTGGAGAATCATTTAAAGATTGTTTAGAACATCTGGCCAGTGCACTATAGAGATGTGAAGAATGCAATATGGTGCTAAATTAGAAAAAATATAACTTCATGGAAAGAGAAGACATATTTTTAGGGCACATGATCTCCAAACATGGCATTGAGGTGGACAAAAAAAAGATAGAGGTGATCAAGAAATTGCCACCATAGGTATCAGTTAAAGGTATACAAATCTTTTTGGGTCACGCGGGTATATATAGAAGACTCATCAAGACTTCTCTAAAATTGCAGCCCCATATGCAAACTTTAAGAGAAGGAGGTGAAATTTGTGTTGGATGATAAGTGCCTCAAGTCTTTCAAATGTGTAAAGGGGCGATTGATTTCAGCACCTATTATTGAGTCTATAGACTGGTCTAAACGTTTTAAGGTCTGTGATATGAGCGAAGTAGACTTGGGTGCTATCCTAGGCCAAAGAAGAGAGAAGATATTACATTCCCTATATTATGCTAGCAAAGCTCTAAACCCCAGATAGAAAAAGTATATTGTTACAGAGTAGTATCTATTTGTTGTGGTTTTTTATTTTGAGAAGTTTTGGTCCTACATGATTGAGACCGAGGTGATAGTTAACACTGACTATGCATCATTAAGGTACTTGATGACAAACAAAGATTCTAAACATCGATTGATTCATTAGGTCCTCTTGCTGCAAGTGTTTGATTTTGAGGTCAAGGACTAAAAAGGGAAAGAGAATAAAGTTGCAGGCCACTTATTCATAGTTGAAGAGGAAACGATCCAGCAGCTAGGGTATGATCTTGAGAAAGATCACTATTTTCCAGATGAACATGTATTAGAGACATATTATGATTTGATCCCCTAATTTAGTGATTTTTCCAACTACTTGGTAAGTGATATCATTCCAGAAGATTTATCCTTCTACCAGAAATGAAGGTTTATTTGTGAGGTAATAAAATTCTTTTAGGATAATCCGTATCTATTCAAGGTTTATACCAATGGGGTAATTTGAAGATGTACACCAAAGGTGGAGATGATGAGCATTCTAGAGACTTATCATTCATCACAAGTTTGAGGTCATCAAAGTGGTGCATGAATAATCCATAAGATTCTCCAATGTGGGTTTTATTGACCTACAATCTATAATGATGTTCATGATTTTGTACATGCATGTGACCAATGTCAGCTTCAAGGCAATATTTCTCATTTCCATGAACTCCCCATGACATTTATCTTGGAGTTGGAGGTATTTGATGTATGGGGAATTGATTTTATGTGACCATTCATTAATTCCTATGGAATGAGGTACATTTTGGTAGTGGTCGACTATGTATCCAAATGGGTAGAGAAATTTGCACTTCAAGACAATGAAGGAAGAAGTGTCACTATTTTTCTAATGAGAAATATCTTTTCTAGATTTGGCACTCCACGGGCAATTATTAGTGATGGTGGTTCTCACTTCTGCAATTAGTTGTTCAAGGACCTTTTTGATATATATCATGTGAGGAATAAGATTTCAATGCCTTACCATCCACATACGAACGGGAAAGTGAAAGTCTACAATAAAGAGATAAAGTTCATATTGGTAAAGACTGTGAATGCCAGTAAGACTAGTTGGTCTAGAAAGCTAGATAATGTATTGTAGGCCTACCATATTGCTATAATACTCCCATAGGTGCCTCTACATATCATTTTTTATATGGAAAAGCATGTCATTTACCGGTTGAATTGGTGCATAAGGCACTTAAGGCATTAAAAAGGTTAAATTTTAATTGGCGTGATGCAACGAATTTGAGGATGAGCAACGTAAATAAGTTGGATGAATTTCAAATCTGTTCTTATGAAATATCAGCTATTTAGAATGAGAGAATAAAGTTGTACCACTACAAGAATATTGAGAAGAGGATGTTCAAACCCGGTAATTTGGTCTTGCTATACGATTCGAGACTACGCTTGTTTCCAAGCAAGATGATCTCGGATAAACTGGAACATTCATTGTGGTTAAGGTTTTCCCATATGGTGTTATTGAAGTAAAATGTAATGGTGATATCCCATTTTACAGTGAATGGTCAATGTTTGAAACACTATATGGGAAACCTGGAAGAAGTTAGAATTTAAGCTGAGATGAACCTTGGTGAAGTATGAGTAGCCAAGGGAATTGATTCATGTCATAATAGTAAATTAGGTGCTTCTTTGGAGGAAACATAAGGATTTTGATGTTTGTATTCAAATTACATGATTGATATTGGATCTTCACACCTATGGTGCCACGGGTATGTTCCTAACTCTCTCGTTTTGGTTTGATGCATACGGAACAATGTATGATTTTTATTTAGGGTAGGGCTTCTTATAGGTCTTGATGTCCTCTTGGGTTTTTTATTATTATTCCTCTTTTCCTCAAAGTTTTGTTCCTTGTAGAGATGACATGTTTATGCTTATTATGTTTTGTTTCATGATATTTTGAGTAATTAGGAGATTTTGAGTATTTAGTGCAGCAGTCATATTTTGACTAATTTTGTATACCCTTCCAAAAATTTATGTTCTAGAACTGTGTTGGTGAAGATATGTGTGAACTTTGTGGATTTTGGTATGGCATTACTATTTGGGACATGATAACCATTTGCTCACAATTACATGAACTAGATAGGTAGTAGTTAGTTATGTTGACACTGTGCTATGTGTGTTTGAGATACTACCTAGTTTGCTTTGTATGTCTAATTCTGAACTTGCCTGGTTAGTCTTGCCTAGGTTGAAGGATAATTGGTTAGTAGCAGATCATAGGCCATTTTTTATTTTAGTCCACTTTTAGCCTAAATGACCTTCCATGTGAGAGTTGTATCCCTTAATCCCTATTTTACTCCTTAAAGCCTATTTTTCTTATTTTCACCATTTACCTTCCTATTTAGAGTACAAGTGACCTATTTTGGCCATATTTCTTCTTATATAGTATGCACTTCAACATAGGCAAAATAACTAAGTTGAGGGTGCCTATCATAGGGGTCTGTAGTTTAATATGGGTATGAAGAAAGGTAAAGTAAGAAAACTTAGTATGGTTGGGTGTGGTGAAAATAAGAAAAAGAAAATAAAGAAAGGAAAAAGAAAGAATAAAAGACCAGACCCAACCTGAATGTGTATAAAAGAATAAAAGAGAGAAATAAGGGTGAAATAAAAAAGAAAATTGGCTAATAAGTGAGACCCAAAGTTAGTGTGCTGCTAAGGAGGCTTAGTCACTTGATATGTCCATATTTATAATATCAGCCCCCAAGCCTACATTACAAGCCGAGAAATGTCCTACATTGATAACTTGACTATTTTAATGCTAAGGTGAAAAAAAAGGGCAATCCTATGGTATTTGACATGAATTGAATGAGTTATCCTTTTTGTGAGGGCACTTGAGTCATGTTGCTATCTATTTTCTTATTTTGGGTATTGTAATATGTACATGTGAGTTGTTGTTTGTTGCTAATGTAATTTCCATACATTGATCCCTTTGTTTCATACTATTGTGCTTCATGTTCATATACAGTTCATTTTGAAAAGAGATATAGGAGGGGAAGTTATGATTTGAACTTAAAATGATGGCTGACTGCCATGAATATCTCAGATTCTCTTAGTTAAGCATCATTTTTGTTTTGCTGTGTTTTTGTTTCCTGAGGACATGCAAACATTCTAAGTTAAAGGTGTTGATGTGCTATATAAATATAGAACTTTTGGCACTTAAAACTAGGAAATATGCAAGTTTCTAAGGACTTTTTGTTAGATTTTATCTGTTTTGGGTATGTTTTGCAGAAAACCATGTTTTTGATAATAGAGTCATGAAAGTGGTCAAAAAGGTGGTTTTGGAAACTTTTGGAGCGGTTATGAATGCTTGGGATGTTTTTCTGCTAAATCGTGATCAATGCATGTTCGAGAGTAGAAAAAGAACTATAAAACTAAGTCTCAACACCAACTAAGTGGCCCATGGACCACAGGTAAGACCTACGGACCACAGGTACACAAAGAGAGTGACAAAAGCCAAAACCTCGAGAACTGAATTGCAGGAATTTTTCCCATCCTATAACTGCGGTCCATACCTACATGCGGAGCCAGATCACAGGTTCAACCTACACCGTGCCCAAACAGTAAGTGCAGGCCACATATGGACATCAACCCTGTTTTCTCCTATTTCATTTTGACTTGATTTTTATGGTTTTCTCTTATACTATAAATACCCGTTATGTACTTTTTAGTAGTATTTACACACTTTGATACTCAAAAACATATTTTAATTCTAAGATCCATTTTTTATCCTGGGATTTTCTTGTATTAACTTCAATTGATTAATAGAGTTACAGTTTTTGGTTTTTATTCATATAATCATTGTGACTTCATCTAAGCTTTCAATCATGAATGTTATTAATTTCTTCACAATTATGAGTGGTAAAAAATCCATAGATAGGGTTGTGCAAACCCTGGCTGATTGATGATGTAGGGGAAGTGTGATTATTGAATTGAACCAATACCCATGGAACGCATTGGGTTATCTTCATTATAAAAGTTTTCTTAACATTGCAAACATTAGGATCCCACCTAGGTTTTGCTACTCAATCAAAAAAAGTAGAAGTGACTAGGAAAATATAATGACAACAGTAATTTGGGAGTTAATTGTCAATCCATTACCACACAATGGAATATAGTGAATGAATGTTAGCGTTCATCTAATAACTAGAGACTTAAAAGGTAATAATTAACTGGAATAAACATAAGGGCTAGTAATGCGACATCCTGAGACTCAGAAGGTAAAGGGTGAAATCCTTTCACTTATCCAAAAGACTAAAAGGTATATAACATATCCATTCTTCATGCAAGGTATTAGGTTTGTTCAACATAACATGATAAATAAACAGAGTTTAAAAGCGAGGGGGAACACAATCCTAGTAAACACCTATAACTTATTGCTTGAGACTACTACAATAAAATCCCTCTATTTACTTTCCAGTACTTCCCATAGACTACAACTACTGATAACTGCAATTCCACGTGTTCCTTTGGAATTCGACCTCAACCTTTGTTGTGTTACTATATCTTGATAGTGACTGTATTATTATCTAAAAGGAGCTGTTTCTTAGAATTTATCAATGAACATACGCCACAAGACTGGAGATATCCATGTCATTATTTATCAAGAGGACCTTATACTCTAACACAAAGTCTCGAGACATGCCTAAAGAAAACTTTCTCCTCTTATCCCTCGTAGAAGACACCAACTCTGGGGTATACCGATACAACTGATGAAATTTATAGGTATACTCCTTCATTGTTATTATGCCTTGCTTTAAATTCACAATCTAATCAGCTTTTACCTCCATTAACTCTTGAGAAAAGAAGCGATCAAGAAAGGAACTAGAAAATTTATCCCACATAGCTGCCTCAGCATATTCACCCCTCGTCTTCTCTCATTCTACATAACACTCATATTCCACATCCTTAAACTAGTATGCAGAAAATTCCACACCCTTAGAGTCAGTGACATATATCACTCTATAAATCTTTTCTATCTTATCTACAAACCCCTGAGGATCTCTTCAACCTTATAACTAGTGAAGGTTAAAGGACTCAACCTCATGAATGGGCAAACCATTGTGATATTAAAAGAAGGAGTGATAAGAGCAACACACTAAGACTGGCATAACTGAGAGGCCAACAACTGAGTATGAAAAAGAACCAACTATCACGACTCAGTATTAAATATATTACCCTAAAGCATTGTGGTAGAAGTACCATCAACCCAAGGATCTTGAGGTGGACTAGTAGGATCAGTGGAACTCCATGGGGCTAATTTGAAGTAAGAACCCTAGATTGAGTCTGTACCTCATAAGCAGGATAGGTTCCATCTATATTATCCTCAACTGTGATAAAGGAGTTTCAACGAGTATCAAATCATTAGGAAGACATGATATAAAATGTGAACTAATAGAATTAGAGGAGATTTCAACATCCTAGACTCTACAGCCCAAATTAGAACATAATAAAGAAATACATTCCTAAATTCCTCGTAGCCTCTTCCTTATAAGTGCAAAGTACTACACATATACAAAAAAGACTCTACTGAACACGTCTTTATGGATACACAATTAACCATGAACCTGGGGCTCTGATACTAACTTTTTCATGACCTATACTAGGGCCTGGCCATAATAGGTATATTAAGTCTGCCAAGGATCAGAGACCTAGGTATATTATGTCCAATGCATATAAAATCATGGATGTTCAATTCAAGTAATATTAATTAGAAAACCCTCAAACCTATATTTATAAATCATAATTAAATCACATGGTCAATAATTTAAACAAATACTTTCAGTAATATAATCTTTGGGAAGATTAACATGCTAGATAAATCAGGAATTACTGAAAGAAATCAACCCTTTTATGCTCTAATTGCCAATTTCTTGGAAACCTTAGATGTTCTTAACTTAGGGATTTGAGAGAGCTTAAGAGAGTACATTGGATAGTTCAGTATTGAAAATAAGGTCCCCAATATGTTTTATAGATGTGGGGTCTAAGTGGTGGAAAGATGGCAATGAAAAGAATGTCCCCACTTAAATTTTAGAAAAAGTTGCACAATCATCACGGGTCACCTTAAGACAGGCGCCATCTGGTTATGAGTCTTCTACATGACTCGTCCTTAGATTAATAGCTTAAGGACTCTCACTGTTGACCCTATAAGTTATACACTATGGCTCGTGAGGAGTCAATACAATATGTTAGGTGCCAATCTTGGTCAATAAATAAACTTAGCCAATTACACTGGTTTGGCTAAGGATGTGACTATATGATTCTTGTAGAGTCTTTACAACTCATGACCTCCCAATCATAATCACAATAGACACTTTAGGTTAACACTCTATTTAGGCTGGGATTAGGGGTTTTAAGACCAGTAATATGACCTTACAACTCGTAAGGTCAGTCGTAATCAGGACAATGAGTCAAAAACTCAAGAGAAATTTAGGCTTGAAAGATTGGGTGTTACAAATATGGTCCCAGTTGGCACTTCTTTGCATCCTGCACCCAAGGGTGCCACTTCAGGTACCGATAATGGCTGGAATCACCTCCATGCACTTGCTACTTATCAGGAATCTAAGGCATCCCTAGATGTTGTCACTAGTATGCTATAACTCTTCTCTCTTGATGTCTACTATTTCTTTGATCCGAGTTCTACCCTATCTTATATGACCCCTTTTGTGGCCCTACACTTTGGTTTTGTTCTTGAAAATATTTCCAACCCCTTTTTTGTGTCCACTTTGGTAGGTGAGTCTATTATTGATAGAAAAATCTATTGGGGTTGTGTAGTGTCCATTCTTCATAGAGAAAAATTAGTGGATTTAATAAAACTTGATGTGATAGACTTTGATATAATATTAGGGATGGAATGGCTTTATTCGTGCTATGCCCCTCTTAACTGTAAAACTCAAAATTTCATCTTTCATTTTCTTAATGTATTGATAATTGAATAGGAAGGAAGTTCCTTGGTACCCAAAGGGAAGTTCATTTCTTATCTTAGGGCTCAGAAATTTATTTACAAGGGGTGTTTGTATCATTTGGTTCGGGTCAAATTTTTTGACTCTAAAAGTTCCTTATTCCAATATGTCACTGTGATTAATGAATTTCCTGATTTTTTTATGATCTTCCTGGGATTCCGTTTGATAGAGAGATAGACTTTAGGATTAAACTCCTACCGGATACTCGTCCTATTTTTGTTCCTCCTTATAGGATGGCTCTGACTGAACTAAAGGAACTAAAAGAGCGATTAAAGGATCTTCTTGATAAGGGTTTCATTTGTCCTAGTGTTTCTTAATGTGATGTGATGCTCCTCTATACTTTTCGTTTTGAAGAAATATGGGTCTTTTCAGATGTTTATAGACTATCATCATTTGAATAAAGTCACCGTGAAAAATAAAGTACCCTCTTCCTTTTATTCATGACCTTTTTGATCAACTTTATGGTGCTAAGTGTTTCTCAAAAAATGATCTCCATTCGGGCTATCATCATTAAATATTACAGAGATTAATATTCCCAAGACTTCTTTTTGAAACTGTTATGGCCATTATGAGTTTTTGTTTATGTCATTTAGGTTGACTAATGCTACGACTTCTTTCATGAACCTTATGAATTCGGTGTTCAGGTGGTTTTTGGATTTTTTTGTTATAGTTTTCACTGATGAATCTTGGTATACTCCAAAAGTTAGGAGTACTATGCCAATCACCTCCGAATTGTGTTTCAAACAATTAAGGACAAAAAATTATATGCAAAATTTTCTAAGTGTGTGTTTTGGATAAATGTTGTGACTTTTCTTAGGCATGTTGTTGCTAGAAAATGGATTTAGGTGGATCCCCTAAAATTTGAGGTAGTTAAAAAGTGGCCTAGGTTCACAACTCCCACTGACATTAGCAGATTCTTAGGCTTTGTCGGTATTATAGGAGGGTTGTTGAGAGTTTCTCATTTATTGCTGCTCCATTAACAAATCTAACTAAGAAAAAGAATATATTTTTATGGTTTAATTCTCGCAAAGACAGTTTTGAGAAGTTAGGCTAAGTTGACTTCTGCTCATGTTTTTACCTTTCTCGAGGGTACAAAGAGGTTTGTAATATAATATGATGCATCTATTGGGACTAAGTTATGTTTTGATGCAACATGGTCAGCTTGTAGCCTATTCTTCCAGGAATCTTAATGTTCATGATAGAAATTACCTAACTCATGATATAGAGTTGGTGGTTGTGGTCTTTTCTTTGAAAATTTGGCATCACTATTTGTATGGTATGCATATGGATATTTATTGATACCATAAGAGCTTGTAGTATGTGGTTATGCAGAAGGAATTGAATCTCAGGCAAAGGCGGTGGATTAAATAGCTTGAGCATTATGACATGAGTTTGCACTACCATCTAGTTAAAGCTAATGCTATTACTGATGCTCTTAATAGGTTTTCTATAGGGAGCCTATCCCATGTTGAGGAGGATAAAAGAGGATTGGTGAAGGAAATTCATTGGCTGGCCAATCATAGAGTTCATCATTTGGACTTTGAGGATAAAGTGTAATTATTCAAGAAGTGGTTAGGACGTCTCTTGGTGCTGAGGTCAATGAGAAATAGTTTTTATATCGTATACTCATGCAAATCAAAAAAGATATGGGTCAACAAAAGGATATGACTTTCTAGATTAGGGGAGATGGCATCTTTTGATATGAAAGAATATTGTGTTTCCCTAATATAAATGGGCTACATGAGAGGATTTTGATCGAAGCTCATGAGTCTAGATATATAGTTCATCCAGGTTCAACCAAATCGTATCGTGATTTGAAGGAAATCTACTGGTGGAAAGTATAAAAATGGATGTGGAGAATTTTGTATCCAAGTACATGGTCTATCAGCAAGTCAAGGTGGAGCATCTAAGGCCAGGTGGTACTTTGCAAGAGATAGCATTGCCGATATGGAAGTGAAGATCATTAACATGGACTTTGTTATGGGTCTTTTATGGTCCAAAAAGCAGTATGATTCTATTTGGGTTATTATGGACAAAATCACCGAGTATGCTCACTTTTTGCCTATGAGGACTAACTACTTGGGTGTGGATTATTCCAAGTTGTTTAGTTAATTGATAGTCAAGTTTCATGGAGTGCTAGTAACGATTATTTCTAACCAAGGTTTGCAGTTTTCTTCCCAGTTCTGGTGTTCATTTTAGAATGGTTTAGGTACTCAGGTGAACCTTAGCACTACTTTCCACTCTCAAACAAATGGACAAGTGGAGCATACTTGTCACCACCTGAACAAAGGCCTAGCCGAGAAGGGTATCTCAAGACCACTGTATAATAAAGACCACCCCATAGCCTAACCATCCGAGCACAATATAGATAAATAGCAAATGACAACCAAAGTATAAAGATAAGATAGTTAATGAAACTCAAATAGAGCTAAGAGTTCAAAACAATGACCAACCCATAATTTGTCCATAACCTCTAACAAAATCAAATATCATATTAGGTCAGGTCATACCCCCGACTATAGCTAAAATAGAGTCCAAAAGTGACAGTCTATGGAAATAAAATAAGAAATAAGAAGTAACAGGCCTTTCAAAATAAAGAGGCTCCCCAATTTAAGCTGACCAATGGAAAAACTAAAACCACCTAACTCTGACCAAAGTAGCCAAAAAACCCCTAGGACCCTACTTGATGAAATGATGTTGCATCTAGGGATGGTTAGTGGGATGAGTACTAGCATGTAAATTAGGGAAGGGATAAAATAATTCCATAATCAAATAAGTCCAAAACAATTCAAAAATCATATGCACACATTCACATATACATATATATAAGATATTGGGATAGGAAACAAGGTTTAAGTATTAGTTTTAAAATCATTAACCTGGACTGTATAGCATTAACCATCATAAAGGCACCTACGAACTATATGGTTTCAAATCCTCCTACTGAAAAGGTCCAGTGTGTGTAGCCACAGGAACCAAGAAAGATCTGAGGAAGGGCCAGGGAATCCATGACCTCGGCCATTCCAAAATATATATAAAGTGTGAACTTGCACAAGGTCACCAAGACCCTACGTTGGAAAATGTGGTTTCCAGTATCGGTCTCTCTGGGACCTGAACCTTCTACACCGTACTACACAAACCTATTTAAGCCCAATTTAAAACCATTTACACATTCCCATCTATTAACTAGGGAGTTTCTTAGTTATATATTTACCATTGGTATTGTCATACCAAATAAAGTTAAACATGGAAGATAATTTCATTATGCCATTTCAAAACCAATTAGCCAAATTAACTCCTAGGCTTCCATTTTAAAATAAATGCATGGACACCAAGGCCCTGCAAAAATAATTTTTAGTACCATTAACCTTTTATGTAAGGATAAATAACAAAAGTGAGTGTAACTTTGCATGTATCACTTTTCTAAATAATATTTATTCAAAGCATGTGTTTAATTGTTATCCATATGGTTTTAATTGTTAGGTTTCCATTCAGACTTTGGAGGATATTCTAAGATACTTTGTGATTGACTTTAAAGATAGTTGGGTTCATCATTTGCATTTTATTGAGTTTGCACTTATAATAATAGTTATTATTAGATCATCCAAACAGCTTTCTTTGAGGCCCTTTATGGTAGGAGGTGTAGGTATCCTATTAGATGGTTTGAGGTGGATGATACTAGTTTATTTGTCCTTGATTTGGCTCACCAATCCATGGAAAAGGTCAACGTGATTAGACAAATACTTAAGACTGCTCAAAGTCACCAAAAGTTTTATGTGGATGTGAGGCAGAGGGAGTTGGAGTTTAAAGTGAATGATTGGGTATTCTTGAAGATTTCTCCTACGAAATGAGTTATGAAATTTAGGAAGAAGGAAAGCTCATCTCTCGATACATTGGTCCTTATTATATTTTAAGAAAAATTGGGAATGTATCTTACGAATTAGACTTACTAGCGAGTTTGTCCTCGATTTATCTTATTTCCTATATGTCCATGCTTAAGAAGTATATGGGTGAACCTTCCTTGATAGTTCTCGTTGATTTCTTTGGCGTGAAGGTTCATTGTCTTATGAGGAAGTCCCAGTTAAAATATTAAATAGACAAGTCAGAAATTGAGGAGCCAAAATATAGCATCAGTGAAGATACTTTAGAGGAATCAAAAAATAGAAGAGGCTACTTGCCTGTCAGAAGAGGATTTGAGAGACAAATAACCATTCTTTTTCCTCATGGTGGAAGAAAATGCTTAAGGTATGAGTTTCATTTTCCTCTTGTCACATTTTGAATTTATCATGGGATTCTATTGTATTCTTTCAATTATTTTGCTAAAAATATCCTAACTCCTCATTTTGTGATGAATGATCCAAAGGAGGGGGATAATGTAAGACCTCATAAATTTGAGACTATTTTATGTTTTAGCCTCCCATATACATAATGTTGATTTTTAACTTAAATCATAAGAAGATATCTTAAAGGGATGTTTTGGAAAAGTTTTGGAATTTTTCGAATGGGTTCGGGGTCATTGCGAGACTCCAAGGCAGTGAGGGTCTACAGTAGTGGTGTACCATGACAATTAGCCTCCACGCTAAGAGCGTGGCATGCTGGCTACCTACTATGATATCAGCGTGCCATACTGCTATTCAAATTTCGAACAGTTTATTATTTTTTAGCTTGGGGTGGGGGATTTTTTGTCCTTATCACTTTTAGAACATCATAAGCATTCCCCATTCTTAGAAAACCCCGAAATTCACTTAGCCTTATGTTTCCTCTTCTTTCCCTAATTCCCAAAGTAAGAAATACAAAGGTTTTCTTAAGAATTCTAGTCCTTGTGCTTTAAACTACGATTCTTCTTCAAATTTTTGTAATTTTCAAGCATGTTACTCATTGTCTAACTTGTTTTTTACATTATGGCCTAAATGTATTCAATATTCTTGTGTGTTGAATCATGGTTTTGAAATTGGGTTGAAGTTTTTTGGTTTATAATCCTTGTATTACTTTTACCTTATTTTAATGGGTTGCTCTTACTTTAATTAATGGTTTATGGAACTGAATTAGTGAATTATTATAATGGTTGAAATGGGGGACATGGGTTTCAACAAATAGATGAATTTTTTCATGTTAATGGCATTAACATCAACCTAAATTGTGATCTTTATTTTGAATATGGATTTTTACATAATTTAACTTATCTTATGAAAAAATTGCATTGCATTATAGGATAAATGGATAAAAAAAATTTTGAATGCCTTTGGTGGGAATGGTTTTGGGTTTAAAATTGAAAATTAGAGTCTAATGGTTAAATGGTTTTGGTTTGGCATAACTCGAATAGCTTGTCTACCTATTGGTATGACAATACCAAGTTAGATGATGCCTCAGTGAAAGAATCCTCAATTAATGATTGGTTTATTTGCAAATTATTTATATTTGGGCTTAAAGAAAATTGTGTAGCTCACTTAGAAGGTGTAGTCCCGATGGGACTAACACCAAAAATCATATTTGCCGATGTTGGAGGTATATATGACCATGTTTTTGGATAAACATTGTATTTTGTATGGCTATTGCCTTGGTTTATTTAGCCATTCCTTGGTACATGTGACTAACATTGACCAGATCCCTTCATCTGGGAGGAGCCAGACCCATATAGCTTGTGGGTGCAGTTAGGTCAGAACGAGCTACATAGTTCAGGCTAATGTTTTACAATATCATGTTTCATAACCCATTTCACTGTAAGACCCTGCAAAATTTTAGCGAATTTAACTTTGACCTTCCCGCACATGTATTGTTGATTTTTAACATAAATTATGTTAAGGGATCTGAAACGGGTGTTTTGGAAAAGTTTTGGAATTTTCTAAAGGGGTTCAGGGTCATTTTGGGACTTTGAGGAGATAAGCCTCCATTATAGTGGCATGCCACAGAGGATAACTACCACAATGAAGGTGTGGCATTGAGGCTACTATCCGCGATAGCAGCGTGCCACACTACAATGTAAATTTTGTCCAATTTTTGTCACTTTGGGTAAGGGGTTTTTGGTCTTTTACCCCTTAAACGACTTCTAAGGACTTGGGGTGACCTTTTTATTTGGTTTTCAATGATCATACTCCACTCTTTTCTTTTTTAACTCTCAGCCCAAGAAAACTAAAGGTTTTACAAGAAATCACAACTCCGGGCTCCAAACTTCAAATTGTCTTCAAATTCTTTGGTATTTCAAGAATATTTCTCTTACCCTAAGCTTAATTTTATATTATGTCATTAAATTATTAAAGATTCATGTTATTTAAATTATGGGCTTGAAATTGGGTTGATGGATTTTGGTTGTTTTTGTTTGAATTACTTGTCCCGTGTTTTAAATAGATTATTCATGCTTTTATTTATAAATTTTGGGACTGAATTGGTGCATTGTTTTAATGGTTGGAATGGGGGATACGATTTTCCCCAAGTTATAGGAATTTTATCTTGGTAATGTCATTAATCTCAACTTACTTTGTAAACTTAATTTTGAATTAGGATAATTTCATGGTTAAATTTGTCTTTTGAAAGTATCACATTTCATTAAAGGAATAAATGGATAAAAATGGATTTGGATGACCTTGGTGGTCATGGATTGGATAATTGCATGGTTTAACTTTTCTTTTGATAGCATATCATTTAATTAAAGGAATAAATAGATAAAAATAGATTTGGATCTCCTTGGTGGTCCCGGCTTAGATTTAAATGGAACTTGAGGTCAGTTTGATTATACAGATTGGTTTGGCATAATTATATTAGCTTGCAAGCATATTGCTATGATGATACCAAGTTGGTAAATGACTTAATGAAAGACTCCTAGGTTAATGGTTGGCTTATGCGCAACTATTTAAACTTGGAATTAAAGAGAATTAGTAGCTCACTTTGAAGGTATAGGTCCCAGGGAAATCAACACTGGGAGCCACCTTTTCCAGCATTGGGTGTATGTGATCGTGTGCTTGGTGCACACATTATATATATTTTTGAGAGGGATATGGCCGTTGTGTCGTTATACTTTCCTTGATTTTTTCATTGGTTCATGTGGATAAAATACACAAGGCCCTTCTAGTAGGGGGAGCTGGACCCATATAGCCCATGGGTGCCTTTAGATAGACCGAGCTACATAGTTCAGGTTAATATTTTAAACTCTTATACTCATGACCCTTGATCTTATCCGGTCATCCTATATATTTATATGAATGTTATGTATGTTTTTTATAATTGGATTTTGGTAATGACATTATGTTATCCCTATCCCCTGCATTACATGCTAGTGCTCGCCATACTGACCGTCCCTAGATGCTGCATTATTTCATGATATAGGGTTTGAGGGATTTTTTTGTTGCTCTTGTGAAGTGTTAGGTTATTCAGTATTCCTGTGAATTTATTATGAAGTAGTGGGCATCCATCTTTATGAAGGCCCAGTCATTTCTTTATTTTAATTTTGTCTCAGTATTTCATTTTGGATTCTTTTTGTTTATTGTTAGGGGAATGTCCTGACTTAGTTGGTATTTTGACATTAGAGGATTTTGTGGAAAAGTATGGGTGGGTTGTTTATTTGAATTCTATGAACTGTCATTTGACATATATATCCTTATTACTATTTTAGTTAATTTTTTGGAGGTCTATAGGAAATAGCCTTGCTACTTCACCAGAGGTAGTGGTATGGACTGTGTATATCTTACCCTCCCCAGACCCTACTATCTGGGAATACACTGGGTTTGTTGTTGTTGTTGTTAAGGTTAGGCTAAGGAGGTAGTCTCCGGCTCACAGTGGGCTTGATATACTCTATATGACTAGGCCCTGGTTCAATTTGTGATAAGCTTGGTATCAAGCACGATTCAAGGTCGTTGGGTGTCCATAAAGTTATGTTGAGTAGAGTCCATTTTATGTGTCTGTAGCACACTACACTTATTAGGGGAAGGCTATAAGGCATTTAGGAATGTTTCCCTTTGTTGTGTTTAATTTTTGCTATAGAGTCTAGTAATTATGAAACTTCTTTAACTCCTTGCTTACTCATATTTCTGATCATAACTACCCAAAGATCTGACGATCATAGGAACTTTGTTGGAAACTCTATCCTACTTGAGGGGAATGTAGAGAGGACTTGCACTATTTATTGAGTGCAACCTCTGTCTCAGGTCACTACTCCTTACTGTAGTGCTCTACATGGGGTACAACATTTCCTTACTAGTCCTCCCCAGGCTTTCCATGCTAGTGATACTTATGCTTAGTCAACTCAAGGAGATATCTGTAATGTATAGTTCATTTAGTCAATTCATATATTTGCCTAATTGGTGCATCACAGTCTCACGGGTATGATCATGTTGGTCCTGTTGTTAGTTTATCTAAGGTTACTCAAGTTAAGGTTAAATCCCCCATCTTTTATAGGAACTAAGGCCGAAGAGGATCCTTAGGACCTTATTAATGATATGGAGAAAATCATTAGGGTGATGCATGCCACTAATTCAGATGGTGTGGAGTTTGCTGCTTATTAGTTGAAATATATGTATTTCTAGTAGTATAAGGAGAGGGAAGTGAGGAGGAGTGATGATGCTGAACCTACTTTATCGGATAACTTTTCAGATACTTTTCTTGAACACTTCTTTCCTGAGAAGTTAAGAGAGGCTAAGGCAAAAGAATTTGTGAACTTAAAGCAGGGTAGGGTGAGTGTTAAGGAGTATGCCCTTAATTTTAGTAGTTAGCCCATTATGCTACAGAGTTGGGGTCTAATATGAGGTCTATATTAAGGAATTTTTCTTCTGGTTTGTCTCATAATCTAGTGTTAAAGTGTAAGGCTACAATGGTGAATAATGAGATGGATATATCTAGGCTAATAATTTATATGTAGCAGGTGGAAGATGAGATAAAAAAGGTAGAGAAGGGAGAGAGGAAAAATAAAAAGTTTAGATATTCAGAGCAGAGTGCAAATAAGTAAAATAGTAGGATAGATGGTAGACAATGGACTAAGAGAAAGAATTAGGGAAACTTTTATTCGATAGCTAATGGTCCTTATCCTAAGCCTTTAGGTGATCATCATTTTTAGGATAGTAGTGGTTCTAAGGCAAAGGGTGACAAATCTCAGATTAGTAGATCACCGCCAACCTCACCTTATCCTCTTTGCTTTTTTTTTTGTGGGCAACTTTACAATGGATTTTGTGAGGAAAGGAAATAAGTTCTATAATTGTGGTTAACTTGGTCATATCAAATGATATTTTCCTTTAACCAAGGTTTAAACTAGAGCTAATAAGGTCTGTGTTTATACTTCTTTGTCTCCTGCCCCAAAGGGCACCACTTTTAGTATCGGCACTGACCGAAATCATCCATATGCTCTTACTATTCATCAAGAATCTGATGCATCCCCTAATGTTGCCACTGGTATGTTATAGATCTTTTCTCTTTATGTTTATTGTTTGCTTGATCTAGGTTTTACCCTGTCTTATGTGACTTCTTATGTGGTTGTACTCTTTGGTTTTGGTCCGAAAAATATTTTTGACCCCTCTTCTGTGCCTACTTATGTGGGAGATTCTATTATTTCTAAAAAATCCTATAGGGGTTGTGTGGTGTCCAATCATCATAGGAAGACATTGGTGGATCTGATAGAAGTTGATATGATGGACTTTGATATGATATTAGGGAAGGATTGGCTCCATTCTTTCTATGATTCTTTAGATTATAGGACTCAAATGGTCAGTTTCCACTTCCTAATAAGTTGATGATTGATGGGAAGGGAGTTCCCTTTGGTTAATGTCATATCTTTTAACTCAAAAATTGATTTCTAAATGGTGTCAATATCATCTAATTTGGGTTACTGATTCTAACTCTTAAAGTGCTTCTTTGTAATTTTTCCCTGTGGTTAATGAGTTTCTTAAAGTTTTACTTGATGATCTTCTTGGGTTTCCTCTAAATTGGGAGAGAGACTTTGGGATTGATCTTCTATATGATCGCTATCCTATTTCTATTTCTCCTTATAGGATGGCCTCATATATACTAAAGAAACTAAAGGAGTAGTTAAAGGATTTTCTTAATAAGGATTTTTTTAATCCTAGTGTTTCTCTATGGAGTGCTTCCTTACTTTTTGTGCGAAAGAAAGATAGGTCTCTTTGGATGTGTATAGACTATCATCAGTTGAACAAGGTTACAGTAAAGAATAACTATCCTATTTCCAAGATTAATGACATTTTTGACCAGCTTTAGGATGCTAGGTGTTTCTCTATGATTGATCTCTATTCGAGCAATCATCAGCTGAAAGTTAGGGAGGTTGATATTCTCAAGACTATTTTTTGGACCTAATATAGCCATTATGAGTTCTTGGCTATGTCATTTGGGTTGATAAAAATGATCTGTATGCTTTAATGGATCTTATATCTTAGGTGTTTAGGCAATTTCTAGACGTATTTTTTATAGTCTTCTTTGATGACAATTTGGTGCACTCAAAGTGTATGGATGATCATGCCTATCACCTCTAGATTGTGTTGCAGACTCTTTAAGACCAGAAATTGTATGCAAAATTTTTTTAAGTGTGAATTTTGGCTGAGTGCGATGATTTTTCATAGGCATGTTTTTACTAGTAAAGGGACCAAGGTGGATCCATAAAAGTTGAGTTAGTTAAAAGGTGGACTAGACCCACGACTCCAACAATATTGGAGCTTCATAGGCTAGGCTGAGAATAATAGGATATTTGTAGAGAGTTTCATATCTATTGTAGCTCACTGTTGAAGTTGGCTCAAAAGAAGGTTAAGTTTTTGTTGTCTGATACTTGTGACGGTAATTTTGAGAAGTTGAATGATAAGTTGACTTTTATGCCTGGTTTGACCGTATCTGAGGGTACTGACGGGTTTATGCTGTGATGTGATGCATTTTATGTAGGACTGGGTTATGTTTTGATTCAGCATGGTGAGGTTGTGGCTTATTCTTCCAAGCAACTTAATGTTGATGAGAGGAATTATCTGACTCAAAATCTAGAGTTGGGCATTGTGGTTATTACCTTGAAAATATGGCATCATTATCTGTATGGGGTGCATGTCGATATTTATTCAGACCATATGAGCTTCCAGTATGTATTTATGTAGAAGGAATTGAACCTCAAGTAGAGGAAGTGGCTCAAATTGCTTAAGGACTGCTACATGAGTTTTCAATATAATACAAGTAAAGCTAATATTGTTGCTAATTCTCCTTGAAAGTGGTCTATGAGGAGCCTATCTTAAGTTAGTGAAGATAAAAAAGAGTTGGTTAAGGATATTCATCGGATTGGTAACTTTGGAGTTTGTCTCTTGGACTCGGATGATAGAGCAGTGATTGTTCAGGAAGTGGTTAAGCTATCTCTTGGTGCTGAGGTAAAGGAGAATCAGACTTTGGATCCCATGCTCATGAAGATTAAGGATGATATGGGTCAGCAAAAGGTTAGATGTGTCACGATTGAGGAAGATGTCATCTTGAGGTATTAAGGTAGGTTATGCGTTCCTCATTTTGATGGTCTTTGAGAAAGAATCTTGGTTGAGGCTTACACGTCTAGACATACAATTCATCTAAGGTCGACTAAAATGTATCATGAATTAAAAGAAATCTACTAGTGGAATAATATGAAAATAGATGTGGTGAATTTATTTCTAAGTATATGATTTGTAAATAAGTTAAAGTTAAATATTTGAGGCTTGGTGTAATGTCTCAAGAGATAGAGTTGCCTATGTAGAAGTGGGAGATAATCAATATAGATTTCATTACTGGTCTTACACGGTCTCAAAATCAGTATGTTTCTATTTGGACAATTATGGATAGGATGACTAAGTCTGCTCATGTTTTGCCTATAAGGATTAATTATTCAAGAGAGGATTATGCTAAGTTATTCATTCAAGAGATAGTAAAGTTTCAGGGCGCGCTGATGTCCATCATTTTAGATTGAGGTATGCAATTCTCTTCTTACTTCCAGCATTTGTTGCTGAAAGGTTTGGGCACTATAGTAAATCTTAGTACCTCATTCCACCCTCAAACAAATGGGAAAGCAAAATATACTATTCGGAATTTGGAGGATATGCTAAGATCCTGTGTTATTAATTTTAATGGTAGTTGGGTTAATCACTTGCCTCTTATTGAGTTTTCTTACAATAACAAATACTATTCTAGCATCCCAATGGCTCCTTTTGAGGCTCTTTTCGTAGGAGGTGTAGGTCTTCTATTAGATGGTTTTGGATAATTGAGACTAGATTATTTTGCCCTGACTTAGTTCACCCATCCATGGAGAAGGTGAAAGTGATTAGAGAATGATTTAAGACTACTCAGAGTTGCCAAATATCTTATGTAAATGTGAGGTAAAAGGAGTTGGAGTTTGAGGTAAGAGATTAGGAATTCTTGATGATGTCTTCTATGAAAAGAGTCATGGGATTTAGGTAGAAGAGCATGCTCAATCCTTATTATGTTGGTTCGTACTGGATTTAAGAAGAACTGGGAATATCACAGATTAGTTAGATTTACCAAGAAGTTTGGGCTCTATTCATCCTGTTTTTAATGTGTCTATGCTGAAAAAGTTTGTAGGTGACCCTTCTTTGATAGTTTATATTGAGGATGTGGGTGTTATGGATTCATTGTCTTATAAGGAAGTCTCGATCGAGATATAGGAGAGGCAAGTTTGTAGATTAAGGAAAAAGGACGTTGCTTTAGAGAAGGTTATTTGAAGGAATCAAAAGTTGGAATAATCAACATGGGAGGCTAAAGAATATATGATAGCCAAGTCCCCGTTCTTGTTCCTGAAGTTGGATGAAAGTTCTTGAGGTATGGGTTTTGTTTCCCTCTTGTCGCTTTTCAAATTAGTCATTTGATTCTGATGTACTCTTGTTATCTTCATGCTAAACATGTCCTAACTTCTTATTCATGGACAAATGATCCTAGGGGAGATGTAATGTAAGACCCCACAAAATTTCAATGAATTTATTTTTGACCCTCCCATATGTGTAATGTTAATTTTTACTTGAATTATGTTAAGGGGTGTTAAAAGGGTGTTTTGAGAAAGTTTTAACATTTTTGGAAAGGGTTTGGGGTCATTTTGGGATCCCGAGGTAGTAAACCTTCGCGATTGTAGCTTTCTATAGAGGATAACCTCTACGATAAGGGTGTGGCATGGAGGCTACCCTCTGCGATAGCAGTATGCCAAGTCTCTATGTAAATTTCATCTAGTTTTTTTTTGTTTACTTTGGGTGAGGGATTTTAGTCTTTTTATGCCTTAAAAGACTTATTAACACTGGGTGACCCTTTTCCTTCAGTTTTCAAAGAATAAAAACCACTATTTTCTTCTTTAACTTCCAACCCAAGAAAAGTCAAGGGTTTTTCAAAATCACTACTCTAGGTTCCAAACTTTCAATTGTCTTCAAATTTTATGGTATTTCAAGCATGTTTCTCTTTCCCTGACCTTAATTTTATATTGTGGTATTAAATTATTTAATATTCATGTGATTTAAATTGTGTGTTTGAAATTGGGTTGAGGGCTTTTGGTTATTTTAACTTGAATTAATAGTCCCATGTTTTAAAAATATTATTCATGCTTTTATTTATAATTTTTTAGGCTGAATTGGTTCATTGTTTTAATGATTGGAATGGGGGGGCATGGGTTTCCCCAAGTTGATGGAATTTTAGATTGATGATGGGATTAACCTCAACCCACTATGTAAACTTAATTTTAAATATGGATAACTTTATGGCTTAACTTGTCTTTTGAAAACACTACATTTTATTAAAGGAATAAATGGTTAAAAATAGATTTGGATGGCCTTGGTGGTCATAGCTTGGATTTTTAAATAGAACTTGCAAGTCAGTTTGGTTATACGTATTGGTTTGGCATAATTCTATTAGCTTGCAAGAATATTGGTATGATGATACAAATTAGGTAAATGTCTTGATAAAAGATTCTTTGGTAAATGGTTGATTTATATGCAATTGTTTTAATTTAGGATTACAAAAATGTGTAGCTAACCATGAAGACATAGGTCCCTGGGGATCAACAATTGAAACCACATTTGCCGGGTTTGGGTGTCCATATGATTATGTTCTTGGTGCACATATTACATATTTTTTGGTAGGGCTATGGCCTTTGTTTCCTTAGTCTTTCTTTGATTTATATAGCTAACACGCACTAAGGCCCTTCTAGCAGAGGGAGCTAGACCCGTACTGTCCATGGGTGCCTTTTGGATTGCAAAAGCACATACTTTAGGTTAAAATTTTAAACTCTCATGTTCATGACCCTTGTCTCTATACCAAAATCCTATATATATGTATTTAAATATGGTGTATATGGTTTACTATGTGATTTTTGTAATGGCATCACGTTATCCCTATCTTCTAAGTTACATCCACATTGCTCGTATGCAATATTAGATGATATAGTATTCCTATAGATCAACTATGAAATGGTGAACCTCCATCTATCGTAAGACTCGATTATTTCATTGTTTTAATATTGTCTCAGTATTTTATTTTGGATTCTTTTTTGTCATAGTCGGGGTATGTCCCAACTTAGTTGGTATTCTGATTTTTGAGGCTTTTATGGACAAGTGTGGGTTAGTTGTTTATTTGAATTCTTAGAACTGTCATTTGACGTATCTATCCTTGTTACTATTTTGGTTGGTTTATGCTATTTAGTTTTATCGTACTCTTGAGGTTAGGCTAAGGGGGTGGTATCTAGCCTACGATGGGCTTAAGATACCCTTCACGACTAGGCCCTGGTTCAGGTCGTGACATGTCCCTATCCCGACATTCTATATATCTATGTATAACTATTGTGTATGTGGTTCATGACTGGATTTAGTAAATGCATTATTTTATCCACTTCCTCTGGGTTGCATACAAGTGCTTGCCCCACTAACTGTCCCCAGATGCTACATCATTTAATGATGTAGGTTCTGAGGACTTTTCTATTGCTCCGGTGGAACATTAAGAGATTTGGTACTCCAGTTGATAGTTGTGAAGTAGTGATCCTCCATCTTTCGAAAGGTCTGGTCATTTTCTTAGGTTCCTTATATTTATAGTATTTTTTGGATTCTTTCAATCATAGTTAGGGTCATGTCCCTATTTAGTTGGTATTCCTAGATTAAAGGCTTTTGTGGACAGTATTGGGAGGTTATGGTTGTTGTGCTTTGACTCTCGTGTTTTTGTTTGACTATTCTATCTCTCTTACTACGTTGGTTGGCTTCCACTGTTTTCATATATTATGCTCTTAAGGTAAGGCTAAGGGGGTTATCTCTAGCCCATGGTCGGATTGAGAAGCCCATCATGGCTAGTCCCGTGTTTGGGTCGTGACAAAGAAACTTTTTAAATTTTCAAAAAAAATAACAAGAAAAGAAATAATTTAATTTGAGACTATAAATTATGAAAAGTTTTTATATCTTCATATTACTACAATCGAAACAGGTTATAAATATTTATGGAAAAGTCTACTCATTTTTCTCATGTTTGTTGATACAAATATGGGTATGATAAAATCACATGCGACAATAAATTATAAGTGTATAAAAAATATATAAGTTGGCATGATCAGTTGATCATCTTGATTCAAATGTGATGCAAGAAAATAATAATTGAAAATTCATGCAAATTTATATTAATGAAATAAAAGATGCTTCAAGAATTATCTTATATTGCTTGTTTTGATGATAAACTGACTAAGATTATGATTCTATTCCATATTTTTATGGAATGTACAACAAGGTGAATATGGGACTGTTCACCTACCATGTGGACCATTTACTATGAAATGAGATGCATCAAAGGTTGGTCACATGTGCTTTGCTATCAACTTGCAATTTGATTGTTGCAAGGTTGTGCTCAAATTGTTAAATTTAGAGCATAGTTTCAAATTA
Organism: Capsicum annuum; assembly: GCF_002878395.1. NCBI lineage: Eukaryota > Viridiplantae > Streptophyta > Magnoliopsida > Solanales > Solanaceae > Capsicum > Capsicum annuum. Next base: position 125,004,242 of record NC_061122.1, on the reverse strand, counting down.
TAAAAGTTGATAATGCTGATTGGTTTAGCAGAAATTGTGTGCCTCCAATTATAGCTGAACCTTTGATTATGAGGAAAAATCTCCAAAAAAGAAAATTTGGTATGAGACATGTTTATTTAAATGTAGTTATATTTGTATGCATCAAGCCAACAAGGTTCTCCTATATTGTTGGTTCCGGGTTAGGAACCAAATAAATCCATCTAAAAATTTGAATGTGCAATATCCACCACGCATAAAGATGGATCCCCAAATAATAATTGGGTGAATGTTAGATTTTCTAACATTAGAGGGGAATATGAATAATAGTTGAAATGTATGGAATGAATTATCTAGATCTTCATTAAAAAATAAACTTAAAGTTCAAGAGATAAATCATGATTTGCAAAGTGTTGCAAGTTCATAGCCAGACTAAACCTATGTTACAATTCATCTATAAATGCTCCAATGAGAAGTCCTTGAAGGACAGAGTCTATGGGACGCTTAAAACATGATAGACAAATCAATTCCAAACATAAAACTCTTGAACAAGGAGAGTAGAAAATGAAAAATATGGTCAATGATAATCAGACAAGTGCTTTAAAAATCACTATGATATAACTCTTCATAAAACCTTGGTAAAGGTTCAGGTACCTGAATATGATGAAAAAGAAGAGATCAACCTCGATATGTTATGTCGTAAGGGATCAATATCAAATAATCATTGACGATATTTTTGGTATAACATAGTGCTCACCATTGTAAATGGTAATGAGGATCTGAAATTTAAATATAGCAAATAAAGTGGATATATAAAATACATAATTCAAGTATATTATATTTCACTTGAAAAATGATGTTTTGGAATTAGTCATAGAGTAAGGTATAATTTCAGCGAGGTACAAATAGTTGATTGGGAAAGAAGTAAAATCATAAGATATAAAGTACTACTTGCTCCTTGAGTCATAAAGGTTACTCACAAATGTCCTGGCATTATATTTTGGAGATGTGTTCTCCTATGGTGGAAGCGATTAATTTTTTTTGAATATAGAAATGTATAAAAATCTTAAATGCGTATAATGAATGACTGTCATGTCTAGCTAGAAGGTAAATGCTATAGAAAAATCCTGAAGAATTTAAAAGAGATTCGATCCATTTAATATCTTAGTAGTTGTGAGATTGTAACACCTACAAAAATTTTAAGCATTTTATTTTTGGCCCTCCCATCTTTGAAACATCGATTTTTTACTTTAATTAGGTTTAGGCATGTGAATGAGGTACCCGGGAGAGTTTTAGAATTTTTGTATAGGGTTCTGGGTAATTTTGGACCCCGAAGATGGTAAGCCTCTACAATATCACCGTGTCATAGAGGATATAATTCGTGATAGCAAGCATATAACGGAGGTTATCCTTCACGATAGGTAGCGTGGCACCGATGTTAGCCTCCGCGATATGGTCCGTGCTATGCTGCTACGTAAAATTTGTGTAGTTTTTTCTTTGTTTACTTGAGATGAGGGGTATTGGGTACTTTTTACCTATGTACAACCCTTAAGCATAATATAGCTTATTCCTTTAAGTTTTAATAGATTAAAAATACCCAATTCCATTCTCAAATTTTAAAACCTGAAGAGAGCAAAAGAATTTCATCATACGTTCATCTTTAAGGTTTCAAGCTCTGAATTAATTTCCAATTCTCATTTTTCTAAGGAATGTTCCTCTTTTCCTATACTTGTATTTTCTTAATGGCATGAAAATTGGTTTATTATTCATGGTTTTGATGTTGGGTTTTGAACTATAGGTTGAGGGTTTTGGATATAAATTGGTTGAATGTTTTCTCACGATTACTATAGAACTATTATGGTTTACATTGTTGATTTATATACTCATTGGGGTACATGGGAATGGTGAATGAAATTGGGGTATAATGGATTCCCCAAGATTGAAAAACATGGCCATAGGGGTAAAAAGGAATCCCCAAATAATTTTCTTTGGTATGGAAATTGATAATAACCTCAACCCACTTGTATAATTGGTTTTGCAATACGAATTATCATTTGGTTTGGCTATTCTCTTTGAAACTAATGCAATGCATAAATGGTTAAATGGATAAGAAAGATAATAAAAAACTTGCGTTGTACAAAGAAATACCCTGAGTGATTTTAATAATAAAGTCTTCGAGGAATGAAGGAATCCCCAAAGTGATGGCTTAATGATGTTGCTTGCAAGATATAATAGGTATAATGATACCACTTAATGATGCCTTACTAATTGACTTCTAGAATCAGTGTATGGGTTGTGTGTTAAATATTTTAATTGCTTAATGGGGATTGTGTTAGGTTGACCTGAAAGTGTGAGTCCAAAGGACTGATATTGGAAACTCATGTATGCCGACATGAGAGGTGGTCTTTATGATAAGGTGCTTGTGTGGTACAATGGAATCCCCTAACTGTGTATACATATAATTGTGTCATGTTGGCAAATGAGTATGTCGGAATACTTAGCCTTCCATGGTACCTCTAATTGGTACAGCTAACACGCATTGGGTCCCTTTTAGCAGGGGAACCTAAACCCATATAACCCATAGGTACCTATTATGATAGTCAATATATAGAGTTCGGATTAAGGTTTTAAAGTTCATACTAGGCCTTGTTCCCTTACCATCATGTGATATATACATATATATATATATGTGTGTGTGTGTATGTATGTATGTATTGCATATGATGTGTGCACTGGTTTTAATAGTTACTGTATTATGGATCATGACATTATTTTATCCTTTATCCCTGAGTTACAAGCTAGCGCTCCAACTACTAACCGTCTTCAGGCGCTATATCCCTATGCAATGTATGAATTGGCTATACATTTACTCCTTCCACACAATGACTAGGTGATCTTGGGAAAACTTATGAGTCAAATTAAAGTGATGATATTCCATCTTTTAGAAGATCGTATTTCGCACTTTGGGTTTCCTTATTTTTTACTCATTCTTTTTGATTTGTTTTTGGCTATAATCGAGGGCATGTTTTGATCAGACTATCTTTGTTTTTGTTAGAGGCTTTATTGGACATTACTGTGGACTTGTGATTGGTTTTTGAATTCTTAGACTTCTTTTGAGTAACATTTATCTTGTTTTATGTTTGGAACTCTGGTATTATATTATATTGTAATCTGCTTGACTAGGCAAAGAGGATGGTCTTTGATTATTGGTGGAATCGAGATACCCATCACAGCTAGGGCCTAGTTTGGGTCATGAAAATGTTGATATCAGAGCCTACGTTTAGGTTCAATTGGATATCCACAAAGTTGTGCCAAGTAGAATCTCTTTTATGGGTATGTAGTGTGCCACACTTATAAGGGAGAGGCTATGAGGCATTTAGTAATGATTCCTTTTCTCATTCTCTTAATTTTGGGCTATAGAATGTAAGGACTTGAATTTCTCTAACTCCAATTTATTTGTCTTTTAGATTAAGCCTCCCAGATGATCTAAAGATCACGAAAACCCATTTGTCCAACCTGAGGACAATATGGGTGGATCTTGTCCAACTTATAGGGTACAAACCTAGTCAAGGGTCACTGATTCTGATTTCCCCTATAGAATTTCACCTATCTCCTCTGATCTTTCTTTAACTAGTGCCACATTCAGTCACCTTAGGGAGATATTACTAACGCTGATGTTCGCCAATCTATTCATCTATTGACGTAGTTGGTGACATCTCAATTGGGTCAGACAAGTTTTAATGGTATTACTAGGAGTTCATCTGAGGCTACAAGAGTTGCCCGGTTTATGAGGTTGCACCCTCAAACTTTAACTGGTACTAAGGTTGAGGAGGATCCTCAAGGTTTTATGGATGAGTTGGAGAAGATCTTTTGGGTTATGCTTGCTACTGATGTAGAGGCTATGGAATTCACCGATTATCAGTTGAAGGATATAATATACCAATGGTATGAAGAATGGTAGAAACTTAGGGGTGATGATGTTGAGTCTACTTTGTGGGATGACTTCTCTAGTGCTTTTCTTGATTGATTCTTTCATCAAGGGTTGAGGGAGGGGAAATTTGAGAAGTTTGTTACCTTGAAGCAAGGCAGGATGATGCTGAAGATATATGCCATGAAGTTCCACCAGTTTTCACGATAAGCTCCTGAACTAATGTCTAGCCTGAGGGCTAGAATAAGGAAATTCACTTTCAGTTTGTCGCATGAATTAATTTGAGAGAGCAAGGTTGCATATTTGAACAAGGATATGGATATGTCTTTACTTATGGGTATATACAATAGATTGAAGAAGAAAAGAAGAAACAAGCAGAGACGGAGGTGAGAAAAAGTAAGAAGTTTTTGTATTTAGATCTGGGTAGAGGTCAACAGCAGAGTGGTATGGATGGAGGAAAATGGTCTATGAAGAGGTGTGGAAACTCAGGTTCCTATTCAATGGCTAGTGCACCTTCTCTGAAGCCTTATGGAGAACGTTGTTTTTAGAGTGGTGATGGTTTAAGGAAACAGGGTGCCAAATCTTATTATGAGTGGGGCCCAGTATTCTTTATTATGTCCTCCTTACAGACTTATGGGCGGTTGTATCATGGTTTTTGTGACGAGGAGAGGAACTTGTGTTTCAATTATGGCCAGTTGGAATATATACAAAGTGGTTTTCCCATGGGTAAGGTTGCTTTGGGGGAAATAATGTTCCTGTTGCCCTGTCATCATCTCCTGCACCAAATGATGCGACTTCTAGTACCGGCACTAGCCAAAATTGCTGGTATGCTTTTACTAGATGCTAGGAGTCGATAGAATCTCCTGATGTTGTCTCTGGTATGTTAAAACTCTTCTCTCGTGATCTGTATTGTTTACTATATCCGGGGTCAACCCTTTCTTATGTGATCCTATTTGTGGTTGTGCGTTTTGGTTTTGGTCCCGAGTGTACTTTTGGAACCTTTACTATTTCTACCACATTAGGTTACTCAGTGGTTTCTAGAAGGGATTCTAGGGCTTGTGTGGTATCTATTAGTGGTAGGGAAACTTTGGTGGATTTGATTAAATTAGACATGTTTGATTTTGATGTCATCTTCGGGATGCATTAGCTGCGTTAGTGCTATGCCTCTTTGGATGTGGACCTGTAAGGTCATTTTTAAATTCACTAATGAGCTAGTTATTGAGTGCGACAGTTCGTAGTGCCTAAGAGAAGGTTCATATCACATCTTAGAGCCCAAAAATTGATTTTCAATGGTTGTCTCTATCATTTGGTCTGAGTTAAATATTCTAACTCGGACGGTCCTTCTTTATAATCCATTCCCACGGTTAGAGAATTTCTTGAAGTATTACTGGATGATCTGTCACGACCCAAACTAGGGCGTACCTGAGATGGGTATCTCAATTCAAACTAGGACCGGAGACTACCCCCAATACACAAACTATTAACCACCCTACACCCCATGTCGGGTGAATTTCGAACATGTAACAAGATAAGATAATACCAATTTAAAGACATTATGATAAGTTTATAACCAAAACCGACAAAAAAAACTATAAAACTAACAAATACCGCCCATGTCCAAAGTTGTCCAACCACGCGTCTAATCAAAATCAAAGAATATCCAGTTGGGACGTGCCCCCGACCATAGCGAAATCCAAGATGAAAAAGAATAGTGAAGACATAAACAAATCCATAGCATGAAATGGGGTTAAAAAGTATGGAATCGCATCACTTTAGGAGGAGCAGAAGTATGGCCGATTCCTGCATTACATAGGGATACAGCGTCCGAAGATGGTTAGTGGGTTGAATGCTAGCATGAAACTCGGGGATAAAAATAAATAAATACTATCAATTCAAAACCAAGTCAAACCAATGCACATAACCATATGTAATTATATATATGTGTGTATAAATATATATATATATATATATATATATATATATATATACATTCCATGCCAGGATGTGGGACAAAGTTTAGCATGCACTTTAAACCTTAACCTGGGTTATGTAGCTTCACCGTCACAAATTTACTCATAAGCAATATAGGTCCAGTGTTACCCCTAGGGCAAGACTGCGTGTTAGCAGCACGAACCAGAGATACCATAGCTGGCCGGGGATTTTCTTGTACCTTTCACCCTCTCAGATACATATGTACGGATGTGCACTTGGGGGATTCCCTTGTACCCCACATGAACTTGGTTATCAAGACCAATCCCCATGTCCGCAAATATGATATTCCGGTGTACGTACTATAGACTCATACATTCACGACTAGCAAGCACTATCCCTGTTATTGCCTAATAAAAACATTTATCACATAACCAAATAACTAATTCCTGAAGATGATTAATAAGGCATTTTTAAGTGGTATTGTCATACCAACTACAGCTTGAAAGCAATTTCATTATCTAACACTTAGGGGATTCCCATGTACCCACAGAATCCATTATTAAAATCACTTGAGGGATTCCCGTGTACCCCACTAGGTTTTTTATACCGTCTTTACCCATTTTACCATTTATACCATGCATTAGTTTCACAAAGCAAGTTAGGCCAAGTGATAATGCACAAACCAAAATCAATTTTGCAAGTCGGATAGGATTATTACCAATTTCCAAACCAAACCAATTAATTTGGTGATTCCTTTGTACCCCTATTTCCATCCACCATTCATGTGCACCCCAATGCATTTACCAACCATATATTTAAGTGCAATAGTATTATAAATCTCACGGAAAAAATATTTGAAAAATTTATATTAAAAACACTCAACCCATAGTTCAAAACCAAATAATCAAAACCGTATAAACCTTATCCAAATTGTACCATTAAGATAATACAAGTATAGGGGAAGAGTAACATGACTTAATCACCAAGAAGTTTTGAGAGAAATCACCCTTGGAAGGCCCAATTGATTCATCTCTTAAAAACCCTAGATCTTCTTGACCTTTTGGATTTGGGAGTGTTTGAGAGGATATTTGAGTTGTTTACGCGGCCTAAAGATACCCTAAAAAGGTTCTAAGACGTGGGTTTCAAGTTAGGAAATAGGGGAGATGTCAAGAGTGCGTTCATCTTAAAAGCTGAAAAAAGTGTTTCCTTTGACTATGAGTCAACCATTGACTCGTAGCCACTCTTTACGACTCATCACCATGAGTCGTAAAAAATATAGTGACTAGGACCACCATACTTTGTAAACCTTATGAATCAACAAGCTTACTCGTATTAGGAACTTATGACTCGTATCATCTTATCGTAGGCAACAGATAACCAAATGGGTTAAGTAATCTACATCCTACGATTTGAACCTATGACTCGTAACAAGTCCTTATGGCTCTTGGTGAGGCACTCATACTGATAGTAGAACTTTGCCACTATGTATCTGATTTTTTTTACAACCACAGTTCCTACGACACGTAACCATATCTCATGATTTATTACCACGAGTCGTGACCAAGGCAGTGAGTATAAAGCTCAAGAATTTTTAAGGGACAAAATCCTGAGGAATTACAATTCCCCCCCCCCCCTCCTTGGATCATTTATTCTTGAATGATGGGTTAAGTTAAACACCAACACGATTTAAACAAAACAAACAACCACACTTTCATTTTACAAAGTTGGAAAACAAAGATGTTAAGATAACACATACCTTGAGCACAATTTTATAGAATAGGGAATAGGAACAAATATTGGATTTTGTGACACTCCCAAGTGAATCATGTAATCCCCAACCATGCGATAACGAGACATGACAATCACACAATCTTAGGGATTTGTTTTATAGGACATTGATACAAGACACAAACCTAAATTCTTGCGGGACATAAGAATAGCATAGAAGAATCCTCCACTTCCCAAACAATACATCTAATAAACCTTAATTATAGCCATGTTTCCCACTATGCTTTCAACTATGAACACAACACTCCACTATTTCAATCTCCCAACTTCTCCCCAAAATACATAACTACAAAGACTGAGTATAACTATAGATTCCTATCATGCTAAAGCCTAACTAAAAGTTGAAAGTCCTAGGGTAAGCCATAGGACCCTATATTTTAAACCACTCCAATTGTACTACTCGATCTTATAACGATAATCAATAAACCTCAAGTATTAGTCAAGGAGCTATAGCTACAAAACAAAATAGTTGGGGGTATTTATCAATCACCATGCTCCAACCTATCTTCCCCACTGAAACTAGCACACTCAATTGCTATCACAAAGGTTTTAACCATAATTAACATCTAAGATTCAAACTTGGTATATAACAACCATAATGTACCACTAAAAAGTTCCTCGCATAAGTATGTATATATATATATAGTCCACCCCATGGGTACACACTAGGACAGATGAAACCTTTGTCTAAAAGATCCTTTAACTCAGTTGGAGCCATTCATTATGAAGGGATAAAGATAAGACGAGTATACAAAACAAGATCAATGCAAAAACCAATCTCCCTATCTGGAGGAACACCAAGGAGGTCATTATGGAAAACATCAAGAATTTCATTTACCATGGGAATGGAATATAATGAAGGATTCTCAGAGTTGGAATCTTTATCCTGGACCAAATGATAAAGTCACCCCTTGGAAATTATCTTTTGGGCTCTAAGATACGATATGAATCTTCCCTTGGGCACGAAGGAGCCCCCTTCCCACTCAATAACCCAACTCATTTAGGAATCTGAACATGAATGTAAGGATTTGATAGTATAAGGAAGCATAGCACGAGTGCAACAACCCATCCTCAATATGATATCAAAATCAACCATGTCTAATTCAAAGAGATCCACCAAGGTTTCTGTACCACCCACAAATACCACAAAACCCATATAGACTCTTCTAGCCACCATAGGGTTGCCAAGTGAGGTAGAAATTGATAAGAGTTCTGAAATACCCTTGGGACCAAAACAAAAATGCACAGCCCTAAAAGGGGTTACTTAAGAAAGAGTGGACCCCAAATAAAGTAAAAAGTATACACCATGGGAGAAGAGGTTTAACTTACTAGTAACAACGTCAGGTGATAACTCAGACTCCTAAAGTACAGTGAAAGCATAAAGATAGTCCTGGCCAGTGTCGAAGCTAGAAGCAGCATCCCCCGGTGAATAAGCTAGAGAAGTGTCAATCGAGATCCTATTTTCTCTATTGGAAATCCTTGTAGGACACTCCCAATGCATCTGACCCAACTAACCACAACTATAATAATGATTCTTCTCTTTATAGCAAAAACTACGATGCAACCATCTACAAAATTAGCAGAAAGGTTAGGGTTGGCCTGGTCGAGCTTCACTAGCCCAAAAATAATATTCATAAGAAGACTGAGGATAAGGGACACAAACACATACATGGGAACTCCTCGAATTCCCTTGTAAAGACCATAATCCACTATTTCTACCACTTTCTCTTTGACCACTCCCTTGATTCGAGTATTGGGACTTTTTGCTATGTCTATTTCTTGCCTTTGCCATATTTCATATCATGCTAATAGTACCAAACTAGCAAAACAACGAGGCCACTATCTGGGTTAATCGATGAATAAATCATCAAAACTCAATATTAGTAATATCTTCTTGAGGTGATTGAGCACGAGTGTCACTTTTTGGAGTAGGGTGGGTCGAGATTGGTGGAACTATATGGGGGAAATTAGAAGTAGTGACCCTTGACCAGGTTTGTACCCTATAAGTTATACGAGTTCCATCCATGTCATATTAAAGTGGGATAAATGAGTTTCCATGAGCTACAGATCGTTGGGAGGGCATGATCTTAAAGGAAAACAAAAGAAGATTTAGAAGAGAGTTTAAGAACTTATACTCCATAGCACGAAATAGATCAACAAGAAAGGGAAAAATTCCTAAATACATTATAGCCTCTAATTTGTAAGTGTGGTGGGCTACACAGCTATAAAAGAGCCTCTACTTGATACTGCTTTGTGTACAACCAACTGACTATGAACCTAGTTCACTAATACCACCTTTGTCACGACCCGAACCATGGCTTGGATGTGATGAGTATCTTAAGTCCAACCAGGATCGAAGACCACCCCTTATAACCCAAGCTATTAACCTCCTTACACCTTAAGTCAGATAAATTTTGAACATATAAAAATATACGATAATATAAATTTAAAGACATTATGATAAGTCTATAACAAAGAAAAACCACCAACAACCATAAAACTAGCTAATATTGCCTATGTCCACAGTAGTCCAACCAAGCCTCTAATTAAAACAAAAGAATATCCAGTCGGGACATGCCCCTGCCATAGCCAAAACAAAGATTAAAAGGAATAGTGAAGAAATAAAGAAATCTATAACATAAAATAAGGTCTTCCAAAGTATGAATGCTCACCACTTTAGTCTAACTTAAAAGATGTCCCAGAATTACCTAGTCACTATGTAAGAAGAGTAGAAGTATGATCGGTTCCTGCATTGCGTGGGCAAATAGCATCCAAAGATGATTAGTATGGTGAATACTATCACGAAACTTAGGGATAAAGATAAATTAATCCTATTAATTAAAAACCAAGTCAAAAAAATACACATAACCATATGTAATTTTATATATATATATATATATATATATATATATATATATTCCATGTTGGGATAGGGGATAAATTTAGCATGAACTTTAAACCTTAACCTTGGTTGTATAGCTTCATTTCCATAAATCCATCCAAGGGCTATATGGATCTAATATTATGCCTTTGTGGGCTCCAGTACATGTTAGCCACATGAATCGAAGATACCATAGGTGGCCGGAAATACACTTGTAACTTTCACCCTCTATTAAACATATGTACATATTTGTACTTGGGGGATTCCCTTGTACCCTACAAGTAGTTGATCATCAAGACCAATTCCTATGATGGCAAACATGAGTTTCCAGTGTCCGTCTTTTAGACTCATACCTTCACGACTAGCTAGCACTACCTCAATTATTTCCCAATTAAAACATTTAACACATAACCCAACCACCAATTTATGATGTCAATTATTAAGGTATTATTAAGTGGTATAGTCATACCAATTATAGGTTGCAAGCAATTTCATTAGCCAACACTTAGGGGATTCCCATGTACCCCGGAGTTTCCATTATTAAAATTACTTGGGGGATTACCATGTTCCATAATAGGTTTTTAAAATCATCCTTAAATATTTAACCATTTATACTATGCATTAGTTTCACAAAATAAGTCAGGTCCAGTGATAATGCACAAACTGAAATCAATTAGGCAAGTGGGTTGAGATTATTGCAAATTTTTATACCAAACCAATAAAATTAGTTATTTTTTATTTCCCTATTTCCATCCACCATTCCCATGCACCCTAATGCATATACCAACCATCAATTTAAGTGTAGTTTTTCATAAATTTCATGGAAAAATCATTTGAACAATTTATATTAAAAACCCTCAATACATAGTTCAAAACCTATTCATCAAAACCTTATACACCTTATTCAAATCATGCCATTAAGAAAATAATAGTATAGGAGAAGAGTAACATGCCTTAATCACCAAGAATTATGAAGAGAAATCACCCATGGAAGCCCCAATTGTTTAGTCTCTTGAAAATCCTAAGTGTTTTTGAACTTAAGGATATGGGAGTGTATGAGAGATTATTTGTAATACCCCATATTATTCTTTCCTCAATTCAGCTCCTAGTTGCATGCATAAGAGGCTTAAAACCTGAAAATTCCACTGTGTTGGGGACTTAACATTGAGGATTTTTCAATTGGTCTTCCCGACCCTGAGACCTTTTTTTATGTTAATTTATGTTCAGGGGTGTAAAGAGCATGTCTCAGAGAAGTTTCAGATTTTATGTATGAGGATTGGGTCATGGTTGGATCGTGATCCAGTAGCTCACCGCGATAGTGTCGCATCATGATGCTAATAGCAATGACACTCGTACCATGCCTTGGTGATCATGAAATCCACAAACCAAATATGAATTTAATTTCCTGAGGGGTAATTATGTCTTTTCCTCTAAATCCGATTCATCAAATCATGAATTATAACACTAGTTAGGGTATTAATTGCCCATTATCTCTAATTTCCTCTAAAAAAAAACCCTCTTCTCCCCCAAGATCATCAAATTCCCTTACTTCTATCCAAGAAGACCACGAATTCAAGTTACCCAATCCAAGAACATTAAAGAAACATCAAGATTCATGTTTCTTTTTCAAGATTAAGGGTTTAAGGTATATGTGATGTTCATTCATGAACCATTTTCACCCATGGAGTTCAAGAACTCTTTTTTATTATTAAATTATGAGTTTTTACATGATTATTTTAAACTATCTCGTGAATATCTTATTATTTCAATTTTCAAGTTAAGATTATAATTATTTTCAAGTGGAATGGATTATGGTATGTTTTGAATGTTGTAGTTCCCATATCATGTTCATGTGATTTAGGATAAACCCTTAACTTTTTGTTTTTGTCATGTAATTATGCTACCTCATCATGTTTAAAAGCATCCCCATATTAAAATCTTAATCTCCATATGATTAATGAAATGCCAAAGTGATAGATTTTGAATAATAATTCCCTAATGGTTCATAAAGCTTGTATATGTCATCATTGTTATTTCCATTTAGTGTTGGTGAGTTATGAACACCCGATACCTAGTTTTTTCATGTAATTTCAGTATCTTCAGAATGACTTTAGATAAACCATGAGCATTGTCATTCAGTTAGTTGTTATGATGGAATTGTTTTCTTAGTTATGATTAGTTCTATCCAATAAATATTGTCATTTGGTTTGGAGTGGGATTCAGCATCGAGCAAACCCAGTGATAGGGGTATTTCTATCATTTTAGGGTTTGACCCTTAGTAGTAATCCCTGAGTTACAGAACTACGTAGCCACCGTAGATTTGAGTTGTCTTCCTGCCAGTTTAGGGTTGATTTCACATAAGTTTCTAGCTAGTATAGGGTGAATCTTTAGTCCTTCGGGATACCAATTTAGTGGATCCACATAGCCAATGTTAGTACCTATGTCACGATACTAAAACTTTTCCAACTAGGGTTACAAGTTGGACCCCGATTAGCTTAAATTAGGGCATGTTGGTTAGATGATACATCCCATAATCTCAGTGCAGTATTCAGTCCAAAATTCAATTACGGTATGCTTTACCAAAGAATATAGATTACAAGTCATTCAGTTATTAAATTTTAGTATTTTAGTTTATCGATTATTTCAGAAATATATATATGCATGGTCTTGCATTTTTAGAAATTCCATTTTTGATGCATTCATGTTCCGTTATATCATACATTTTAGTTATTCCATATTGCATGTGTACAGTGACCCATGTATATTAGCCTAACCTCATCTCTTATACCAATACATTGAAAGTACTGACAATATACTCTTCTTTGCGCTATTAAATTTTATATCATAGGTTTGGAAGCTCAATTTCCCAATCATACTTTGATAGTCCAGTGCTTCAGCAACATCAACAGTGGTGAGTCCTTACCTATTGAGGACCTGTTATGTTTATTCAACTGTTTTCATATTTCTTTTTAGTTAGTTAGTAGGAGTTACTTGGGGCCTGTCCTATCAACTCCTCAGTCACTTTAGAGGCTTTCAAACATTGAGACCATCAGTTACATAGCTAGTTATTTATCAGTTGCATATTTCATTATTGTTATCATATGTTTACAAACTTGTTATTGAATTATGATTTCATTATTTATATTGATTTTGTCCTGATTAGTTTATCTTTTGCGTACTTGTTTTATTGCTATTGTATTCAATGCTCACAGTAGGCACTAGCTCATAGGTTAGCTTGTAGTGACCTGTGATTGTAATTACTATTGTCGTAGTTGTGGGGTCTCCTCAGGTCATGAAAAAACTTGGTATCAGAGACTAAAGTTTTTCAGTGTCCTAGGGAGTCTGAAGGTAGCATTGATTAAAGTTTGGTGCATAGGTATAAAGCGCACCACACTTATGGACAAGAGGCTACAAGATATTTTAGAAAAAGTTACCCTTCTTTTAGTATTCATGTCATGTAAATGAGCATAAGCTTTCTTTAAAACTCTTTTTATAACTCATTCTTCCTTACATATACAAACAATGCCTCCCAAAAAAAATAACAGAAGAAGAAATATAAACCATCCCTCACTTCGGCCTATTAAGAAAGATCTCCTGAATGAGCATGTTTATCATGTTATGTTCAGAGCTACATTCACTACCTTATCTCACTTAGTACCTGCTCAGAACAACCAGTAGGTTATTTTCCCAGGTAATCCAGTGGAAAATATAGCTGCAGCTAGGATTTGGGATTTCACCCGAAATGAATCCCCATGTGCTTTGGGGATCAAAGTATGAGGAGAATTTACAGGAGTTTCTTGATATTGTTTAGAAGATGACTAATATCATGGGAGTTATTTTGAGTTAGAGTGCAAAGTTTTCTACTTACCAGTTATAGGATATAACTCATACGTGGTATAAGTAGTGAAAGGAGGATAGGGGTGTTGAGGTAGGGCCTATTGAGTGGGAGGAGTTTTCCACGACCTTTTTAGATAGGTTCTTTCCATTATATTTAAGGGAAGATAAGGTTCTACATTTCATTAATTTGAAATAGGTTAATATGTGTGTGAAGGAGTACTTGCTTAAGTTTACTCAGTTGGCGAGGTATGCTCCTTTGATGGTGGCTTATAATAGGTCTAGAATGAGTAAGTTGGGTTCTGGTGTAGATGATAGTGTGGTCAAGGAGTGTTGTACTACTATGTTTATTAAGGAGATGGACCTATCTAGGCTTATGGTTCATGCTTAGCAGATTGAGGAATAGAAGCTTAAGGAGAAAGAGAGAGAGAATAAGAGGGCTAGAATAAGTAGCTTTAACTTTTATCAGCCGAGGTCAGAGGGTGGTAACCGTTCTCACTTTTATTTGAAATTTTCTTCCTCAACTTCATCTTCAACTAGTGTGAAATGCCAAAGTTCTAGAATGGCAGTCGAGATAAAGCGCCACGCTCTAAGTCCCAGGGAAGTGTGACTAGTAGTGGTACTAATCCACTCGGTGGGAAGTGTGGTAAAAATCATTAGGGCATGTGTAAGGATTTTAGTGATGTATGTTTTGGATGTGGAAATCTAGGACACAGAGTCAGAGAATGCCCACAGGTAGGCTAGCATAGTCAGCATAGTCGTTCCCAAGTTCTACCTGATCGCCTAACTAAATAGGGTGCCATTTTTGGTGCAACCAGTGGACAATGCCAAAACAGGATATTTGCACTTCAATCCCAAAATGATCAAGAAATTTCTCCAGATGTATTTATGGGTACACTACATATTTTTAATCTTCATGTGTATGTTTTGTTAGACCCTGGAGCTTCACTTTCTTTTGTAACCCCTATATGGCTATCAATTTCGATGTCAATCTAGAAACATTAGTAGAGACTTTCTCAGTCTCTACCCTAGTAGGTAAATCTATTCTAGCCAGATGGGTATATATGAATTTCTTGATAACAGTATCTCAAAAAGTCACTTTAGTAGTTCTTCTGGAGTTAGAGATGATTGATTTTGATGTCATTATCAACATGGATTGGGGCCACTCATGCTATACTTCAGTTGACTATAAAAATAGTGTTTCCTAATAAACCTGTTATTGAATAGAGGGGTAGTACTTCAGTGCTTAGGGGTCAGATTATTTCATATCTTAGAGCGAGAAAGATGATATCTACGGGGTACATATACCATCTTGTTTAAGTGAAAGACTTTAATTCTAGAACTCCCAGTCTTGAGTAAATTTTAGTAGTAAGGGAATTTCTAGATGTGTTACCTGAAGATCGTCTCAGAGTTTCTCTCGAAAGGGAAATTGACTTCCAAATAAATCTGCTTCTAGATACCTAGCCTATCTCTATTATGCCCTATAGAATAGCTCCAACTGAGCTCAAAGAGTTGAAAGAACAGTTGAAAGGCCTCTTAAATAAGGGATTCATCAGACTCAACATTTCTTCGTGGGGCGCCCAAGTCCTTTTGGTGTAAAAGAAAGACAGTTCTCTTAGAATATGCATCAATTACCATCAGCTGAATAAAGTCATAATTAATAAGTATCCACTCCCTCGGATTGATGATTGGTTCAACCATTTTCAGGGTTCCAATTATTTCTTTAAGATAGACCTTAGATTCGGCTATCATCACCTAAGAATCAGAAAATGTGACATTCTGAAAGCAACATTCAGAACATAATATGATCTCTTTGAATTCATAGTTATGTTTTATGTACTGACAAATGCCCAGTAGCTTTCATGGACTTGATGAATGAAGTGTTCAAGGAGTACTTATATATGTTTGTCATAGTCTTCATTGATTATATTCTTGTCTATTCCCGTAGTGAAAACGATCATGTAGATCACATCAGAATTATATTGCACACTTCTAGAGTCTATCAATTATATGAAAAATTCAGTAAGTGTGAGTTTTATCTAAGATCAGTAGCTTTTCTTTGCCATATTATTTTCAGTGATGGCATTAGAGTTGACCCTTAAAAGACCAAAGCCATAAGAAACTATCCCAGACCCATATTTCCACTAGATATTAGGAGTTTCTTGGGTTTGGCTAGCTATTACCGATGGTTTGTCAAAGGGTTTTCATCTATTGCATCCTCTATGTCTTGATTGTTTTAGAAGAAAGTCAAGTTTTAGTGGTCAGATTCTTGTGAAAAGAATTTTCAGAAGTTGAAGACTCAGCTCATCTCAGCTCCAGTCTTGACTTTTCAAAAAGGTTCAAATGTGTTTGTTGTTTACTCTTATGCGTCCATAATGGTTCTTGATTGTGTATTAATATATAGAGGTAAAGTCATAGACTATTTCTCTAAACATCTTAAGCCTCATAAAAAGAATGATCCTACCCATGATCTTAAGTTGGCAGCTCTTATTTTTGCCTTAAAAATTTAGAGGCATTATCTTTATAGAGTTCATATTGACATGTTCACAGATCACAAAAGGTTGTTGTATGTATTATCATAGAAGCAGTTAAATCTTCATCAGATAATATGGCTTAAGTTTTTAAAAGATTATGATATAAGTGCCTTGTATCATCCGATAAGGCTAATATAGTGGCAGATGCCCTTAGTAGGTTGTATATGGGTAATGTTAATTATGTTGAGAAGGATTAGAAGAAGTTATTAATAGAGGATCATCAGCTTACTTTATTAGGTGTGCAATTAGTTGATTCAACTGAGGGTAGTATATGGGTTCAGAATGGTTCAAAATCTTCTTTGGTTGCCGAAGTGAAAGAAAACCAAGATAGGGATCCCAGTTTGGTTAAGTTGAAGGAATCTTTTAGAGATTAGAAGGTAGAGGTTTTATCCCAAGAGGGAGATGGTGTATTGCAATGTCATGGTAGGCTATGTGTGCCGTGTGTTGATGATTTGAGATAGTGGATTTGAGCAGAAGCGCATGGTGCTCATTACTCCATTCACCTAAAAGTCACTCAAATATATCATGATTTTGGAAAATCTATTGCTGGAGTGGTATGAAGAGAGGTATAATAGAGTTTGTAGCTAATTGTTCTAACTGTTAGCGAGTCAAGGTTTAACACCAGAGGCCTAGTGGTATATTCCAAGAGTTCAGCATTACCACTTAGATGTGGGAAGAGATGATCATTGATTTTGTGATGGGGTTGCCTCATACGCGTTGTTGGCATGATTCAATATGGGTTATTTGTAATGCCCTTATTTTCTAAACCAAAATGCTAGACGGTGCTCATGACCCCGAAGGACCACAAGCTAACCCATGACTGATATCTGTACCTGTAAACTGCATAATATCTAAAAAATATGCGGAAATATGAACTGTAAGGCCATAAGGTTCAATACTAATACATATTTGAAAATTTTGGTATATCTATACCAAAAAGGAACATAAATAATGAAGTCTGAACTTCTAATCTGATATCTAGTCCGAAAGCCTCTAACTGAATTGAACAAGGAGTTGATGGGACATATCCCCAACTAACTCAAACTACTGAAATAAAGTGAAAACTAAAATAGAAATGAAATCATCATGTGCTCGAAGAATGAGGACTCACGTCTAACTCTGACTACTAGTCCTCGAATCTACTGCTGATTTGGAGCTTATTCCTCTGAACGTATGGTGTAACATAAGAGAAATCACCATAGCGCAAATGCATTAGTACGTCTAAATATACTGAGTATACGAGTGAGGTAGGCTAAATGCAAAGGGTTATATGGACAATACTGACTAATATGAACGTGAGAGTTCATATATGCATATGTAAATGTAACTGAACTCGTACATATATGCATACGTGACTGTAACTGAACTCGTGGAGATATGGACTACTGAGTCTGAATACTGACAACATGAGTGTACTGATAATGAGATTATGAAAGACTGAGTTTACTGATATTGATATGTAAATCACTAATAGGTAATAGATCTGATACTGTATTACTGATATACTAAGAGACTGATATTTCATTACTGATAAATGAATGATTGTTTCTGACAGTTCAAGTTATGAAGAATTGGTCTGATTGACTGTATCTGACAGTCCAGAAACTAAGTACTGATAGCATGAATTCTGATAACTGTTGTGATTGATAGCATAAGTGACTATATCTCATAGTCCATAAATCCAAAGGAAACTATCTTAGTTCCATTCTATTTTTGAGTTGACTGTATCTGACAACTCTGATATACTGAAAACTTAAGAGCTATCTGAGTTCTTTAATGAGACTGGGTAGCTACAACTGACAGTCCTGAAAACTATAACTGAAATTGTGGGAAGTAGTTATCTAACCGGCATGCTCCAAATACACTATAATAACTAAGCTGGGGTCCAATCTCTGCCCCAACTGGAGGGGTGTCAATACCGCACCACTGGTAAGGACAGCTGTGAGAACCCTATACTGGCAGGTACTCAATGAGAAGGTGGGAACCCTAAACTGACGGTTTAAGCCACCTCATCAACCCTAATCTTGCGGGTTAAAATATCTCAACGTAAGTTGGCTACGTAGTTCTGGAACACAAGGATTACTACTAAGAATCACACCCTGAACTGGCGGGTGAGTTCCCATCCTTGGGTTCACTCGGTGCTAACTTCTAATCCCATCAGAAGGACACTGAACTGAATAACTAAGATGAACTGAATAACTGAACTGAACTGATTAGCTAAACTGATACTGATGAAATGCACTGATACTAGTGGTATTGTTTAGCACAGGTAAACTAAGTTTACTAGATTCCAATGACTGACGGAATGTACTGAGCTCTAAGGACTGGTTGAGAGTACTGAAGTTACAGAGATTGACTGTGAATACTAAGGTTGCTGAGGTTACTGAGCACTGAGATTACTGAGATTACTAGACTACTGAGATTACTGAGGTTTCTGAGTTTTCCTGAGTCACATGACTGACTGAATTCTATAGATCATGGCTTGACTGAGAGTATCGTGAAAACATGACATGGCTCTAGGCACACCACTATATTTTCTAGGTACAAGTACCCCCAGGACTCGATGGAAGAAAACTGATACAACTTGAATTTCTTAAGTACACGACCATCAATAAAAATCCATAATACATGAGTAGGGGTTTTCATGAATTACATGGTCATCATAATATCTATCATGAATATGAATGCTTATAATCAAGTCATAAATCTCATATTCTAATATCATGGGAATTTCGAAAACATATACTATTCATAGCAATCGCATGGAAACCATTCAACCATAAGGGAACGGCAACATATAACGTTTAGTTCATATTGTAACGATTTGGGGATATTATACTTCATGTATTTATTCAATATCTCAAACATGGTAGGGAAAGCATGGATATATTTTGTGTACGTAATTTATATCTCCATTATCATACATACTTTATACCACAACAATAACAACACATAATTTGCATGGAAATTCATATTGGAGTGTATGACTAACATGAACTTGTTATTTCGATATCATGAAATCATGTAACTATGAAGTTCTAACATACTAGGCATTTTATCGAACACCTTCCGTGCATTCTTTAAGGCATAGGTAGATTTCATACTTGCATTCTATCAATCCATCTAAAGATCATGTTTTTCAACTAACAACATAACTTTCATGAGATATACAGTCACAATACTATTATATAGTAAAACATACAAGAATTAATATGGGTATGATCATATCACCACAATCAACCAAGCTTTTGTATTTTAAAGATTGATTCTTGAACTCCACGGATGAATGGAATCCGTGGATGAACACTACGCATACCTTGGAAGGGAGGTTCTTGATGATTAACGGAGGAATTTCCTTGAAATTTGATCTTTAAGCTTGATTGTGCAACCCTAGTTGTTTTTCTCCTATAGTGCTCTTGGATGATGAGCTTTGAGATGTTAATAGGGTTGTAATGTGTTTAGAAGCTATATATTTCGTAGGGTTAAGTTTAGGGATGTGTAAGGAGTGTTAAAAGACTTAATTACCCTTAAAATAACTCAAAACAGAGTGTTTTTGGCACCTGGAACTGACTTAGGCGGCGCCTAAGTGATTGCCTAAGCTAGGCTGGGCGACGCCTAACCAATCGCCTATCTTTACTGTCTCTCACGAAAAAGGGCATAACTTTTTGCTCGGATATTGGATTAAGACGTAATTGGTATCGTTGGAAAGCTAATTCAATTATCTACAATTTGGTGGGTCTAAATCAGCCAAAATACCATATTAAAATCTAGTTATACTCGGTAAAAGATGACAATTACAAAATCAAACACTAAAACTTGATGGATTCAAAAACTCTTAGCTTGTATTACATTAAGTGACTCATATGAACATGCTTAATGTATCATAAGCTAGATTATCTCTAGGATACTCATTGTAAGTCATCCACTAAAATTCTACTCACAGGATAGGGGGTTTCATACGTAGGAAAAACGGTTCGTCTCCTAGCTTAGAAATATACGGGGTATTACAATATCTCCCCCTTGGGAAGATTCATCCTCGAATGGAAGTTAACTGAAGTAGGAGAGATGATAAGATGAAGTACGTACAATACATACACTACTGTAACATGGGTTCACGACTGGCATGACTGAAAGCTGAGCACAACATACTGAACATGCATATCTGATGCATAGGAAGCTGATATATGAATATAAGACTGAGGATTCTAATAAAGTAATTTTTCTCAAAATGAGAATGCATATCTGATGCACAACTGAATGGATGAATCCATGCATATCTGATCTATGATTTTATGACTGACATAATACGTGAATGCATGACTGAAAGTACTAATGAGTTGATCACATATATCTAATGCTTGAATGCATGACTAAACTTACTCATGAACATGCAATGGTAAAGGTATCAAGTTTGAACTAAAAATAGAGCATGGAACTTAATACCAAGTTTAAGAACTGGAAATATGAATATGAGATTGAGTAAGTTTAAGGAAAACTGTTACCTTGAACTGATAATACCGCTAAGTTTTAGGTCAATTACTCCATATGCATGATCGGAAACATGAGAACATAACTAAGTCTGGGACGTGGTAGATATACTGAATATCATGATCTAAACTTAATTTTGAAAACATGGCATACGACTGAAGTTGGAGTTTGAGGGTTAACTTATGAGTACCCCTTCTCCTAACTAGATTCATCACAAAAAATAGAGCAGCATGTTTATGTCATGAAATTTTAGGGGTATAATGTATCTCCCCCTTGGGACACTATGTCCCTCAAAGGATACTAACTTGGATGAGCTACTGAGGGAAGTTGAGGCGATGTGCAAGACTCCTAAGAACTGAGTCATGACTGAATAGCTAGGATCTGATACTGATACATGATACATGAACTGAGCTGAACACGAGTGCATCAATACACTAACTTATCTAATTAACTGAATAACTGATAGCTGAATACTAGATCTACAAAGCTAAAATATACTTAGTATAAATAGCTGGGCTGAGATTTTTTGAGTTTTATGCATAGGAGATAAGGACTAACTGAGTAGTATAAGGTATCTGAGCATGGATTCATGAAGTCTGTATTATTTTCGAATGCGAGACCAAGCGTACGACATGGCTCTAAGTTATTCTATAAACTGGGGTACTGAAACACTGATAACTGAGTACTAACAACCTGAATGCTATGTTCAAGCATATCTGGAACTGAACTAAGTTTCAAATCTGGTTACTGAACTGAAGATGACATTATAACTAAGCCTATTGCTAGTACAGAAGTACTGAATTTAAGGACTGAACACTAATCACTGAGTGCTGGATATTGAAATTATAATTAAGTTGGCAACTGAGTTTTTGATGGCTACATGCTGGGGACTGACAAAAGTCAAGGATCTAAATGTACACTTACACTTTGTACTTTCCTAACTTCTAAATACGACCCCTTGCTAGACGTTTACTTGCACATTTATCATGACATTCGAACCTATCTTCAGAACTACACCCTCGTGCAAAGTAAGCATACAACAATGTTCTCTTATCTAAACAACTGCTCATCACTACACTATTCCATACGGAGAGCTAACTGGAGAAGTAAATCAGGAGGACCTGAAACATGAATAGATACAAACTAAACTTAACATATGAATAAAACTTGAGGAATAAAATATCAATAGTTTGGATTTACTAATAAGGTATGAACAGAGGATATACATGACATAGTCTAAATGTATCTGATCTGTAGGGGCATAGCATGAGTCTTGGAAGTTAAGTATACTTGAAAGAATGATATGCGTACATGAGTCATAAGCTTCATGACCTAAGTCTAGAGTTTTCTATACTCGTGGGACATGATTCCAATACTAAGGGAGCTGGAACTGAACCCCTTATACTGGGAACTGATGGCGCACATAATCCAATGGAAAGTGTGTGAAAGTAGATTTTTCTCATGGAACATGACTCGTACTGTAGAGTAAAAGGGACTTCTTATGCTGGAAATTAAATTCATACATGATTATAGTTCGTGACCATAAAGTTGGTATGTAATGACTGAGTTGGTTTCGTGATAGCTGAAGTGAAAAACTTTGCACTGAGATGAGAATGGGTCTGGAATTGTCTTCCCTTACTGCTTTCCAAACATACTGGCTCTACTACTGAAATCTGAGGGCCTGGCTTAGGTACTTGATCTACCATCACATACCTACATTATGTCAACACTTGTCTGTCTTACTAAAAAGATCGTCTAATTCTGTTTCCTCATATACTGCTAATATCACATTCACACCTTCATGCTTAATTTTGAGTCAATAACCTTAAGAGTTTAGCTCGTACTGTTCAAGCCTACTGATCTAATCCCCATGAATACATAATCTGATCAAATAGAATAATACTATCCCAACTATACTACTGCTAAACTTCTGGGTTAAAGAATAAGTTCTCATTATTATGAATAAAATCTGTACGACCTTAGAACAATAATGATCTGATGGGATACTGTTTGAGTCTGTTACTAGTCTCATAACTGACCGTAGGGACTGTCTGAGAAAGCCCTGTCTTTAGGACTTTGAACTTCACTATTTCTATTACCTTGTGAACATGAGGGGTGCATGATATAAATCTACATGGTTTCCTTAAAGAAACTTGCTATAGCACGATCTTGAGACATGAAATAAGGGAAACTATTCCTAAAACATCTCATAGCCTCTTGCACATAAGTGTGGTGCACAACACGCCCATGTACTAAACTCTACTTGAAGTAGCTTTCAGACTTCCTAGGACACTATTGAACCTAGGCTCTGATACCAAGTTTGTAACGCCTCGATTTTCTGAACCAAAATGCTACACGGTGCTCATGACCCCAAAGGACCACAAGCTAACCCATGACATATATCTGTACCTGTAAACTGCATAATATCTAATAAAATATGTAGAAATATGAACTGTAAGGCCATAAGGTTCAATACTAATACATATTTGAAAAATATGGTACATCAATACCAAAAAGGAACACAAATACTGAAGTCTTAACATCTAATATGACATCTAGTCCAAAAGCCTCTAACTGAACTGAATAAGGAGTTGATGGGACATGTTCCCAACTAACTCCAACTACTGAAATAAAGTGAAAACTGAAACAGAAATGAAATCATCTTGTCCTCGAAGGATGAGGACTCACGTCTAATTCTGACTACTAATCCTCGAATCTACTGCTGATTTGGAGCTCATACCTCTGAACGTATGGTGTAACATAAGAGAAAGCACCATAGCGCAAATGCGTCAGTACGTCTAAATGTACAGAGTATATGAGTGAGTTAGGCTAAATGCAAAGGGTTATATGCATGGACAATATTGACTGATATGAACGTGAGAGTACATACATGGATCTGTAACTGTAACTGAACTCGTGGAGACACGAACTACTGAGTCTGAATACTGACAACAGGAGTGTACTGATAATGAGATTCTAAAAGACTGAGTTTTTTGATATTGATATTTAAATTACTAATAAGTGATGGATCTGATACTGTATTACTGATATAAGAGACTGATATTTTAATACTGATAAATGAATGATTGTTTCTGACAATTTGAATTATGAACAATTGGTCTGATTGACTGTATCTGACAGTCCTGAAACTGAGTACTAATAGCATGAGTTCTTATAATTGTTGAGATTTATAGCATAAGTGACTATATCTCACTGTCCATAAATCTGATAGAAACTATCTGAGTTCCATTTTATTTCTTAGTTAACTGTATCTGACAGCCCTGATATATTGAAATCTGAAGCGTTATCTGAGTTCTTTTCTGAGACTGGGTAATTACAATGCTCTGATAATGATAAAATGACTCATGAGTTAGGGTTGGTGATTTATATAGGAGAAAGACAAATAACTAGTGTAAAATGGACAAGGATTAAATTCTATGCTTTGTTTTTGCCCATTTATTGCATTTTTTTTTATTTTTGAGGCTTGCACTACACCATCATGATAATGGGGGGAAGTTTTGATTATGTCACAACATGTGTTATAGTTTACTCTTTGTTGATCAGGGTGGTATCCACCTTCTGAAGCTGTATCCATTACAATTTCAAGGAACTTAAAAAATTAAATCAAAATTGTTTTGCTCACCAACTTCTCAAACATGTCCCATAAATTACTACCGAGACAATTTTGGGTAAACCGTATTTCATGCTTCAATGTAAATGTGAGTACTTAGCATATCTCACAAGTCTAATGACCATGTTCATGTGATTATATACATAAGAGGCCAAACCTCAAAAATTTGGCAAAGGCACTGTGCATGAGTAGTTTTATAGACCGTGGGACATCCTTATTGCCCGTAAGAGTGCTAGTTGACATAAAAAATCAAATAAAAACCTTAGTATAGTTAACTACAAGACTGAAGGACTGTGAGCTTTCCTCAAAATCCGTAGGTCTATTCATTCACTTAAACTTTGAAAATTTTTCCCGAAAGAAACATTCTCACAGGACCTTCCAATGGCCATGAACTTTTACCATGATCTATGGCCCCTGTCCTCACTGAGAACATAGCATTTATATTTTCATATATTTTCTTCTTTTATTTTGATTAGAATCTACCAACTCCTCCACAAGTACCATCGCTCGAAAACAAAGGAAAAGGTCAATAGCCCTAGCTTGAGGTCTCACCCACCAACTCCTTCAAAAATAAGCAAGATGAGAGGCATGTCTCTCTAAAAATACTTCATTAAATGGGTCGAGAGTACAATTCATATAAACCATAGACGCAGCCACCTCATAAGATAAAGCCTATATCTTTAGAAAAATATGGGAAATCCTCATCCCAATCTGAAGATGAGAGGGATGGTTCAAGTGATATGTAATGACCCTCCAGGTCATTTTTCTGCATTTCCTCACTTTTTTCCCATTTCCTATAGCTGCCCCAGGTTATTTGTGACTTTCTAGAGCTGATAGTTCAAATACCGGGTAGTTCATTTTGTTTTAGATCCAGTTCTCTATTATGAAGTCTTCCATAGTAAGGATTGGCTATCAGACATACACTTTAGGTTAATGACATGACCTAAACTGAGGCCTTGTTGTAATGGGCAATCCCAAGACCAACCCGGATTGGAAACTGCCTCCACAATCCAACCCAAAAACCAAACACGTACCTTGAGTCGGCTGAAGCCCGAACAAATAACAATATAGTATATTCAACCATGTGAAGATTTTTGGATAGGTCTAAAACTAAGACAAACCCAACCAAGTCAAACCAACTAATATCCAACCAAACCAAGCGTAAATCATAAGTTAAAACCAATATAATAATCCAAAATATGTATATATATGACATAAATAATCTATACCCTACCCAAGTCCACAGTTGTCCATAAAAGGCCTCTAGACTAACAAAAGTGTACCTAGTCGGGACATGCCTCTGACCACAGCCAGAAACCATAGTCTATAAAAGACAAGAGACATGAAAAATAAACTGTGACATGAAATAGATGCGTTCCAAACTATGGAAGGTCACCACTTCAATACAACATAGACTGTCCCCAAATCTGATCACTAAGTGGGAGAAGTAGAATGGTCAGTCCCTGCATAGCGTGGGTATACAGTCGCCCGAAGATGGGTTAGTGGGTGACCACTAGCATACAATCAGGATAAGGTTAAAATAATGTCATTCATGAAACCAAGTAAAACTATCTATAATGCATAGAACCATAAATACATACATAACCATGCCGGGAAAGGAAATTGGGTTTAGCATGCCTTTAAAACCTTTATTTGGGTTGTGTAGCATTGCCGTCCAAAACCACCCATGGGCTATATGGTTTTAGCTCCCCCTGTTGAAATGGACCCAGTGGGTGTAGCTGCACGACCATGCAAGAAAACCTTGGGATGAATTGTACATCCTTAAAAATATAATGTGACATAATGTATACGGTTACCAAGACCAACCTCATATTGGCAAATATAAGTTTCCAATTTTTGTCCCTCAGGACCCCCACCTTCCATGGCTTTGCTACAAATACTGCCATTATTGCCCAATTAAAACAAATTTCAAAATATCCAAACTAGTTTCCATTTATTCACCTAGGTCATTTATATTGGTATCGTCATACCAATCATTACTTGTAAGTATCATCCACAGACAACTATTTATAGGTTTAAAGGGACTTTCAAGTGCCCTTCTGTTTACCATAATAAACAACTTGGGGGAATTCTATGTTCCCGACAAGTATAACCATTTAGCCTTTTACCTTTCCTAACCTTGTAAACCAATTCCATTAATTTAGCATTTAGTTGAGGGATCTTCATGTATCCTGCAAGGTTTTCAAAATAGACCAACCATGACCACCAAAACCTTTACCCTTTAAACCATTTTAGACCATGCCAAACATTTAAAGCATGTATGTCATTTAACCATTTAAACCATGCAAAAGCATCCAAAACCATTTAGAGTTCCATTACCAAACAAAACCATGCAAGACTCCCAGTGAAAGTTCAATAATAGAGTAAAAACATTCTTTAAGACACTTTATCAAACATGTTGAGGGCATACCTTTATCAAGACCAAAACCAATGCATAAACCACATTAATTAGGGTTACTCAAGACCCATTGTTAAACCATAACCAACCAATAACCACATATGTAAACCACTACCAAAAACGTGTAAAAACATGGTTTAAACCAATACCAAACCATATGCATCAAGACCCTCAACATATATTTTGAAAACCACCATTCATGATTCATAAATCAATGTTTAAAAAACAATACACATGCTTTTAGTTAGAAATAACAATAAAGGAATGAGTAAATGCCTTATAAAAAAAGATTCATAAAAGAAATCTCGACCTTTGAGCCCTTTGAAGAACACATGAATAAAGCCTAGCCACCAATCTTAGAGAGGAACTTTGAGAGAGTAATTGAAGTATTTTAACCCTTTAACAAGTGTTTTGGAAGGCCTACAAGGGCTATATAACGTAAGGACATAAGGGTCTAGAAGTAGGAACTGTAAAAACTGCCCTTGACTTAAGGAATTAAATCAAGCCACGTCCAAGGGTACGACTCTCCCTTACCATCGGTAGTCTAGGGTACGAGTGGTACCCTAACATTATTCCCAAGACCATGCAAAGACCCTACCTACTAGTTTCTATACTACTCACACCTCCCTAGTCTTACCATAAGGGTATGAGTGACATCCCCAATCGTAACCACTAAGCGTGTCTAGGGGAGACTCCATAAGACTAAGACGATCATGCACCATATGACTTGCACTACACCACTTGTGTGTTCCTATATGATCCGTACCCTAGTGAGTCATATCTTGGGTAGTATCAAAGCCAGCCATCCAACCTAGCGTACGATTAGACCCTCAAGACAACGTATGAGTCATATTCAAAGGTACGATTGGTACCCTTGAGTTGTACCAAGTCACAAGTCCAAAACCAAGGAAATTTTGCAAGGGTCAAAGTCCTAGGGTGGTTTTGTCTCCGCCACTAGGATCATTCGTCCTTGAATGACATGTAAGTACAAGGGACAAGCACGAGATAACACATTAATAATCATCAAACATAAAATACAAGGACATAAACCAAGATAAGAAGATCAACATATTACCCAAACACGATTTACACCCCAACTCCTCTATCCCGACCTCAACTGAGTAAGAAAGTAAAGATGCAAGAGAAACCATTCCTTACCTTTAATCAAGTTAGAACACAAATATTTGTTGAAGAATATATATCCTACGCACGAATTTCTGGAACAAGGAACCAATGCATATCCTTGGAATATATGTTCCCTTCCGCACCCCAAAAATCTTTCTCAGATTTTTGTTTCACTATGAAACCTTTTGCAAAGACCCACCTTTCATTCACAATTGGCAAACCTATCGACCTAAGATCATCACTGGAACCTCCTTAAGGAATAAAGAATCTGAGATGTTAATACCAACCAAAGGAACCAACCAAGACCATCCATACCTCACCTCCATACAACACAAACATATCGATTACCGGCTGAATGGACTAATGCTAGAGAACAAGTTCAATACAACAAAGAATTTACCGAGACACACTACTACGAGTGGTTAAGTCAAAATATACACCACCAATGCCATGTTCAAGTCTATCCAAAACTAAAAAGAGTTAACTTAATCCACCTAGCTCTACTCCTTACATCTTTCCCCAAACACTACTCCACTTCTATCACTATTATAATATGGGAAACGTGAGTAAAGGACATGGACAAACCATATCCAACCATTATATCCAAAACCCCAACCTATAATTGAACATCCAAAATCATACACTACTATGACATCAAAATAATTCATGAAACCATGCCCAATAACATATCTCTAGTATCCAACATAGCTATTGGTATATCTACCAATCACAACATTCAAGCCTACGACTTGTATACCCGTTGTATATTCTATCCATCAAAAGATCTAGCACCCTTAACAACCTTCATAAGGTTTTCACTATCCATTCCTTTCCTAACTATTTCTCATCATAACAACCTTACCTTACCTTTCAAAACCTTAACTAATAGTAGTCACTCTAGACTCTCCCCCACTTAGGGACTTCTACATTCCCCTTTTCAACATATCACCATACTTTCAAAACAACTACCACCCTAGCACAAGAAGAGTCATTTAAGAAACCAAATTAAAAGAGTTACCCATGTCTCCCAAGGCAAAATCCCAAAGAAAAGACACGGCACTATGGCATAAAGCACTTCACAATAATCACCTAGACCATAATGGAGAATTATCCTGACCAAACCATATAGAAAAGAAGTCCTTAAGACTAGACACCTGATATGGAACAACTAAGGGAACACAAAATCATACCCCAAAATAGTCCACAAATTACAAAAAATCATGGATCAAATGGGGACCTCTCTCGGATTCACTATCTAGAACAAGAAAGAAAAGGATACAAGGTGTTAATACACCAAAAAAGCAAACCAACAACAAGTTTAGAAACACAAGATGAAGCTCCACAATATTACAATAGAAACAAGAACAAACAGGTTACATTAATAACATAAGAAGGCGAAACTAAAACAAGATACAAGATAGATAGTTTGACAAGTATTGATGTAGTCTTAACAACCCAAGAGAATATTCCACTCTTGGACCTTTAACACTTCACACAATAAACACCTAACTCTTACAATTGACACAAAAGAGGCGTCCACCACCCAACCACTAGCGTATCAAGAAAAATACAACATACAAGAGAATCCACCCTTATACTATGGCCTTGTTTTGTTTGTGGACTCTCTCTCTAAGAGGAGTGTTCTTTCTTCAACATTCATAAAAACTACCCACTAAAACCCTACAATGTTGAATTTATATTACATTACAAAATAAAAGATAAAAGACTAAAAGACCCTTTAATGAAAAGGGCTCTAAAAATAGCCCAAGGAGTATGCTTGGGACGGTTTTGGGCCTCTTTCATACTTAGGCTTGTGCACTCTTTAGGTTGTCTTCAAAATATTCAAAAAGTGTCCATAATCGTGATCGTACTCATATAATCCTCTCCATCTTAAGATGAATTTGACCACAAATTCACAACTTCTCCTCGTGCAATTGGCCCTCCAAAAGAAACCACCCAAAATAGTCAGCAAAACATCAAGAAAGTGCACAAAATAGTCCACAAAAAAATCAAAGGGAACTCGAGGATACAATGAGAATGAGTCTCAGCTAACATCTTCATTTTTCACCTCGGCTTCCTCTCCATCTTGAGCCTTGTCTTCAATCTAATCCAAAAAAAGTCTTCTACCATCATACAAGACTTTTGATGGGAGGAAATTGGCTTCCAAGTCCTCCTTGTTAGACTTGATCAACTTGCGGGGGAATGGGTCTATCTTGTTCTCAGTTTTGAGGGCTATTTGGAGCTTGGATTGTGACATTATGTGGTGGTCTTGGAGGATTGATCATTGGAAGTAAAGTTTCGGGAGTACAAGCAGGAAAGTTTCTTTGAATCTCCAATCGATCCAACCTCTCACGCATAGTTACCATATCCGAGTGAATTTTTCAAGACCTACATTTGCCCTAGTAAGGTCTCGGGACAAAGCATCAAGGAGGGCACAAATGGTTTCCATTATGGCCAAAAGTTACCTACAAAAGAACTAACAAGTTAGTTGTACAAGAATGGTCCTCACACTCCTTCTCTATTATTTTGTCTCTCAGATTTTTCATACTTTGATCTCATAAGTGTCGTAACCTTGCTTGTACTCCATGAGGAATTGAGAGGGGAACCAAGTATTACAACGAGTAAAAAGAATAAGACAGACAAAGAAACGTATACACGAAGAACGGTTTCAAAACTAACTTACATTCTAGTACTAGCTTGTAAATTAGTAATGGAATCAACAAACAAAACTAAAGAAACAATAAAATGAAACTAAGAAATCTAAAATTTGAGCTTAAAAATTATCGGTGAACAGTAAAAATGTGATGATGTGGCAACCCTTAATAAGTCATGGTTTTGTCAAGTTTTATTGTCCAAGGCTCAAGTCTTGACCAATTTTTGATCTAGATTGGTGGAATTGTTTAAGAAGGCAAAGAATAAGTCTTGGAACTCTTTTTCAACTCAAGTATCAAGACTTGGACTTTTGTAGTATTTTCCCTTAAAACAAGGCCCTCAAAACATGAAAGTTGGTTGGAAAAGGATTGTAAAGTCTTTGAGTGGTTGGAAGTGGTGGTAAAAGTCTTTGATGAGTAACAAATACTACACCTCCTTCCTTCACCCTCTTAGATCTAACATCCACTTTTTTTTAATAAAATATGAAGATTGGTGAAGAACACCAAGAACACAAACTTTTGAATCTTGGAGTCTAAGGTTCAAGTTGGTCTCACACTTCAATCAACACTTTGTCAAGTTCCACCTTTGAACAACAACTTCAACAAGAAGTTATTAAGCCACCAATTCACAACAATAGAATAATTCCAAGATCAAGCACTCAACAACAACAACAACAACCTTCAACAAAAAGGATCAACACATGGCCACTTGAAGTTCACAACAACAATGTCAATATTATAAGCTCAACCTTTAGATCTAGACACTTTTAGTGTTGGTGAGAAAGAACCAACACTTGAAACACACTAGAAAAAAAAAGAACGACAAGATATAGTCAAGAAAAAAAGAAAATATC
Organism: Capsicum annuum; assembly: GCF_002878395.1. Classification (NCBI taxonomy): domain Eukaryota; kingdom Viridiplantae; phylum Streptophyta; class Magnoliopsida; order Solanales; family Solanaceae; genus Capsicum; species Capsicum annuum. The sequence continues at coordinate 124,972,201 of NC_061122.1, read as the reverse complement.
GGCCAAGAAAACAACACAACACAATTTCTGACCAAGAACACAAAAATGGACAGATTGCTATTTTCTGGAATTTTTCAGTTTTTATCAACTTTTTTTTTGACTAATCAAACCCAAGATTGGCTTTGTGGGAACAAAAACCAGCCTTTCTTTGATACCAAATGATACGGAACAAACAAGGGAACACGAAATCACACCCCAAAACAGTCCACAAATCACAACAAATCTTGGATCAAATGGGGACCTCTCTCGGATTCACTATCTAGAACAAGAAAGAAGAGGATACAAGGTGTTAATACACCAAAACAGCCAACCAACAACAAGTTTAGCAACACAAGATGAAGCTCCACAATATTACTATAGAAACAAGAACAAAAGGGTTACATTAACAACCCAAGAAGCCGAAACTATAACAAGATATAAGATAGATAGTTAGACAAGTGTTGATGTAGTCTTAACAACCCAAGAGCATATTCCACTCTTAGACCTTCAACACTTCACACAACAAACACCTAACTCTTACAATTGACACAAGAGAGGTGTCCACCACCCAAGCACCAACGTATCAAGCAAAATGCAACACATAAGAGAATTCACCCTTATGTTATGCCTTAGTTTCGGTTGTGGACTCTCTCTCTAAGAGAAGTGTACTTTCTTCAACATTTATAAAAACTACCAACTAAAACTGTACAATGTTAAATTTATATTACATTACAAAATAAAAGACAAAAGACTAAAAGACCCTTTAATTAAAAGGGCTCCAAAAATAGCCCATGGAGTGTGCTTGGGATGGTTTTGGGCCTCCTTCACACTTAGACTTGTGCACTCTTTAGGTGGTCTTCAAAATACTCAAAAAGTGTCCATGGTCGTGATTGTACTCATAACAACACCAAAAGAAACACAACCATACATACTATGAGTAACTTAACACAAGGTAAAGGCTCATATCTAGGGAACAAAGTGAATGCAAAGTGAGAATCTTAGTCATAAGTGTTGTAAGAATACAAGCAACTCTGGTAGAGTAATCTATTAATTGAGAGAGAAGAGTATCACAAGAATATGAAACCCTACCTTCCCTTGATGTCCAATGCAAAAATAGAATTCTAGATTAACCACCAACCTTTATCCCAAGGCCACCTGGAGCCTAACATAGATATGCAAAAACCATGAGACCAAATTGACTCCAAGGTTTCCAGTTACACTAAAACCATTTAAAACCAAACCATGGCAGCCCAAAAATCATTTAAATCCAACTAAAACTAATTTATGTTCTTTTAACCATTTATGTAATTCAAAGATTTAAGAGTAGTCAAACCATGTGATGAAATTTTATTTAATAGAAATTTCATAACAGTTAGAGGGTATAAAATTCTAAGGACCAGAACCAAGTAATTGGGGGAATCAATAGTACGCCAAAATCCATTTATCATTCCCATGTATACCATAATGTTCATAAATATTTATAAAGCATGAATAATGCAATATAATTTATGGAAAACCAATTAAATGAGAAATCATGTCAAAAACCCATTTTCAAAATCATGATTTTAATTTTAATTTGATGCCAACAATATAGTACAAGTATAGGGATAATGATATGCGTACTCTCCATGCTCTATCACATCCGATGACTAGACCCCCAATCTATATCCATCCATTTAACCTGAATCCCCGGCCTATACGTCACAACTTCCCTACTAATATATTCCTTAAGTCATCAACCTCATCCAACCTACCAATGTACCTCCACAACATCCGCATTGCTTTACTCGAGCTAACATACTTACTTTATAATATCAAATATCTAGGTTCTATCCTAGGATCTACCAACAACTATGTATTAATATCAAAGTACCCCATATGAAATAGAATATACACATAAGGTCCACTCTACAAGGAGGACACTCCTAATTCCTTAGTCACCCACCTACAACCTATCCATTCCTTAGTCACCCACCTACAACCTATCCATTTCTGGGGAAATCATTCCCCTTATGCATGCAAGAATAAAACACTCCATAGAGATATATTAAGTCTGATAAAACCCTTATCTAAAAGATCAGTTCATTGAACTTCAAACCATCTTAACACAATCAGAACTATTCTATATCGAATAATACAATTTGGACAAGAATATGAAACTATACCAATCACAAACCAACCTCCCAATTAGAAAGACACCATGAGGGTTATTGGAAAGGACCCCAAGAAATTCATGCACCACAAAAACCAAATGTAAGGAAAGAAATTTCGATTTAGAATATTTAACCAAGTAAAAATAATAAAGACCCCCTTTGGAGACCAATCTCTGATTTCTAAGATAGAATGCAATATTTCCCTTAATAGCTAGGGAACAAAATAATTATCCCATTCAAAAATTGACTTATTAAGGAGCCTAACATGTCTACTAATCTAATTAATGAAATACACAAGTTCAAACAATCCATTTCCCCAAATAACAATGAAATCCACCATATTCGAGTCAAAAAAATCCATCGAGTCTTATTTATTACTAACTGATGCCACACACACCTATAGACTCTTTTGGCAATCGCATCGCCACCTATTGAGGTAGAAATAGAAGAAGAAAAGAGTCCAAAATAATCTTGGGACTAAGACCAAAATACACAACCACCAATGAAGTCATAAAAGAGAGGGGGCCCTGAGCTAATTAAACCATACATACCACAAAGAAAAGAGTTTCCAACATACATATGTCAGCATTAGAAGAGTCCTCAAACTCCCTAGGAATAATAAGAACATTGAGACAATGTTGGCCACTACCAGAGCTAGAGGTAGTAGCCAATATACTATTTTCCCAAGATGCAACCCTTATTAGACATCCCCGTTACACGAGACCAAACTAAACACAACAAAATATTGATTCCTTTTTCCCTCACCAAAACCATGGTGTGACCAACCATGAAATTTATAAAAAAAATGGGGTGATAAGGATTAGGCTCCACTGGGAAAACTAAAACTTGAGACCCATGACCAAGTCTGTGCCCCATGAGTTGGAATAGATTCATCTATATTGTTTTTCAGTAGAACAGGTAAGTTTCCAAATTTTTAGATTATTGACAAGTCATAATCAAAAGAGTGAACCAAGAAATATTCAGAGAAAAGTTCAAGACCATAGACTACGTAGCCCAAAAGTAGAATAACCAAGAAAGTTAAACATCCTAAACACCTCGTAATCTCCTGATTATAAGTGTAGTTTATGACACAGCCATAAGCAAGACTGTACTAGACACAGATTTTTTGACACCCAATGACACCACAAACTAAAGCTCTGATACTAACTTGACATGACCCAAATCAAGGGCTTATCATAATGGGCAATCCCAAGCCCAACCAGGACTGAGAATCAGCCCCGCTACCTAACCCAACCACCAAATATATACCTTAAGTTGGCTAAAGCTCGAACATATAATAAGGTAGCGTATTCAACCATATAAAGACTTTGGGATACGTCTAAAATTGAGACTAACCTAACAAAGTCAAACCACCCAATATCCAACCTAAGCAATGCGAGAAGCATAAGTCAAAACCAGGATAATTATCCAAAATATGTATATGTATGACATTAATAATCCATGCCATACCCAAGTTCACAGTTGTCCAAACAAAGCCTCTAATCCATCAAAAGAGTACCTAGTCGGTACATACCCTTGACCATAGCCAGAAACCATAGTCTATGAAAGATAAGAGACATGAAAAATAAATCATAACATGAAATAGATGCCTTTCGAACTATGGAAGCTCACCACTTCAATCCATAATCGATTGCCCCCGAATTCGATCACTAAGTTGGAGAAGTAGAATAGTTGGTCCCTGCATAGCGTGGATATATATCTACTAAAACACGGGTTAGTAAGTGAACACTAGCATGCACTCAGGATAAGGATAAAATAACTCCATTTATATAACCAAGTAAAACCATTCATAATGCATACAATGAAACATATATACGTAACCACGCCAGGAAAGGGAACTGAGTTTAGCATGCTTTTAAAACCTTTAAATAGGTTGTGTAGATATGCTATCCTAAACTACTTGTGGGCTATATGGGTTTAGCTCCACTACTGAAAGGGCCCCAGTGCATATAGCTGAACGACTAGGCAAGAAAACCTTGGGATGACTAGTACATCCTCAAAAATATAGTGTGACATCATGCACACGATCACCAAGATCAACCTCATATTGGTAAATATGAGTTTCCAGTTTTGGTCCGCCCTGGGACCTCCACCTTTCACGGCTTGGCTACACATCCTGCCATTATAGCCTAATTAAAATCAATTTCCAATTAACTAAACCATTTTCATTTATCGACCAAGTCCATTGATATTGGTATCTTCATACCAATCCTTACTTGCAAGTATAATCCATAGCCAACCATTGATAGGTTTAAGGGGAATTTTAAGTACCCTTACATTTACCATGTTAAAGAACTTGGGGGATATCAATGTTCCCCATAAGAATAACCATTTAGCCTTTTACCATTCCAAACTATGTAAACTAATTCCATTAATGTATTCATTTTAGGGATCTCTATGTATCCCACAAGGTTTGCAAAATAGACCAACCATTACCACCAAAACCTTTACCCTTTAAACCATTCCAAACCATTTTAGACCATGCCAAACATTTAAAGCATTTATAATATTTAAACCATGCAAAACTTTCCAAAACCATTTAGAGTTCCATTACCAAACCAAACCATTTTAGACCATGACAAACATTTAAAGCATTTTTATCATTTAAACCATGTAAAACCATCCAAAACCATTTAGATTTCCATTACAAAAGCAAACCCTTAAAGAGTCCTAATGAAAGTTCAACAATAGAGTAAAAATATTCTTTAAGGCACTTTATCAAACATGTTGAGGGGATACCTTTACAACGATCCAAACCAATACATAAACCACCATAATTAGGGTTACTAAAGACACATTTGATAAACCATAACTAACCAATAACTACATATGCAAAACATTGCCAAAAATATGCAAAAACATAGATTAAACCAATACCAAAGCATATGCATCAAGACACTCAACATATATTTCAAAAACCACCATTAGTTATTCATAAATCTAAGTTTGAAACACAATACACATTCCTTTAGTATGAAATAACAACGAGGTAAGGAGTACATTCCTTATACAAGAAGACTCACATAAGAAATCTCGACCATTGAGCCCTTTAAAAAACACATAAAGAAACCATATCCTCTAATCTTAAAGAGTAAGTTTGAGATAGTAATTAAAGTGTTTTAACCCTTTAAAAAGTGTAATGGACGGCCACCAAGGGATATATAATGTGAGGACATAAGGTTTTAGGAGTAGGAAATGTTCAAACAACCCTTGACTTAAAAATTAAATCAAGCCACATCCAGGGGTACTACTCTCTCTTACCATCTATATCCTAGGGTACGAGTGGTACCCCAACTCATACCCAAGACCATGCTAATACCCCTACATACTGGTTTTTATATAGCTCACACCTCCCTAGTTGTATGTTAAAGGTACAAGTGACACCCCCAATCTACCCACCAACTGTATCCAGAGAATATTCCACTTGACCAAGAATTTTATGTACCATACGTACTTACACTACACCACTTATGTAATCATATATAATTCGTACCCTAGTGAGCTATATCCTAGGAAGTAACCAAGCCAACCGTACTGACTTGGGTACAAGTAAACCCTCAAGATAGCCTATGAGCCATATTCAAGGGTACAATTGGTACCCTTGAGTTGTACAAAGTCGCAAAGTCCAAAACCAACAAAATTTTGTAAGGGTCCAAATCCTAGGGTATTTCAGTTAATGAGCTCGTATTTCAATTCTTAAAATTCCATATGTTCTGTTATATTTATTTTAGGATAAAGGGACCCTTGGTTCAGTCCCAAGGCTTTTGGACTCATTTTGGGGTATTGGCTAGAACTTGGTAAAAGTAGACCTTAGATATGGGGCCCATATTTTATCAAAAAGACCTTGAATGGAAATTTTAATGGCACCATTTATCATTGAATATTTAATTTTATAGGGTAGCATAGCTCATTTACATTCACAGTATTCCAAATGCATTTCAAGTGGTTGGTAGAAACTTGGAAAAATTTAAGTTCAACTGGTCCAACCACTTAAGCAGACCTTTGATCCCTTTAGCGGCCAAGGCTAGTCCATGTACTATCACAAAATTAGACGCATATAATCTAAAATGAATGTTAGTTAAGCAACATCTTATTATCTTTAGCGGAGGCGGCCCATGCTTGAGTATTCCTATAGTAGTCCAATGCCACTTTAGTGGTCTAATGTTGCTTTAGCGATAACTGCTTAAGAGAAACCTGGAAGAGAATTAATTTAGCCCTTCACCTATTTTTGTCTTAAGTTGAAAGAGTCATAAAGCCCTATAGAATGTAAAAACTTATGAGACTTATCCTTTGGTGATTACGGGATGTTGATGGGCTTGGAATATTCATTTCGTCATCGTAATCCTTATAAGTTTTTGTCTAATTCTTGAATTAATTCATCAATTTAGTCATAAATCCATTATTTATTGGTGGGTAGATTTTGGTAATACTTAATCTTGGAGTTTACTTATTTTTTTTAGGGAGAATAGTCCTTGAGCATTGAGAAACATGTTGATGATTTTGAAAGTGTGATTTCATAGGCGACCACATAGGATTTTTACTAGATCTTTGAACAGAAGCATAAAAATGCAACATGGGTATCATTATTTTTAGATTAATTTATAGATTAATATTTTGATAATGTGGCATCATGAACAGGATTCTTAGAAGGGAAATCTCTAATTTAGAGGACTTTATAGGTATTCTTCGATGTCCAGGTATGCTAGGATTAATCTTCTCTTAGATTGAGCTTAATTATAGTATTGGTATAATATTATTCTAGTTTTGGGTTGGAAATTATGACTCAGAGGTATATTTAGCTAATATAAATTACTTAGCCAGGTAGTGGACCGTAATCAGGCTTATTTGAATTAATCACCTATTTATTATTTAGAATTGTTTCCTTAGGACTTAATGAGGCCTATCTAGCCCTTTGTAGTGTGATTTGAAATCTTAGCCTAATTTGGGGTAGTATTTACCTTAGAATGGACATTTTGGTTTAGAAGTGGATTCTTCAGCCCACCTTATCCCAAGATCATTATTAGCTCCTTATAGATTGTATTGTCCTTTATATGTCATCTTATATACATTCTTGAGCCCGAGGAGGATTTAGATATGTTTTGACTTGTTCTATTCTTGTGCTTGGTAGATATTAAAACCAACTTAAGTCTAACATCTACGATGATATTACTTTTTATTCAAGTCTGGTAATAATAATGCTATTTCTTGTTTAAGTGTGGCATATGAGACACTATTTTTTATTCAAGTCCAGCATTGAGATATTACTTATGATGGTTATGAACCGATTTGAACCTGGTATTTATGGTATAGAAGGATACATAGTTATATATTTGTGATTTGGGTGGTTTGAATGTTTACGACTATTACTTCTTCTTGATTGCATCCACCGAACTTATGGGGGCTCGTATTGGAACATTCATTTGTGTATCTTGGGCATATGGGTGCCAGTTATGTTATTTATAGTAACATTCTCTAAATAGTATTTGTTCGATTGTTTAATTTTTGTATATGGAGAACCATTTCAAGTTTGGCCTTTTTCCTTGACTTAGATTACTATCTCACATCATATTGTATTTATATTATGAGTTAGCTCTGTTAGCCAATGATTCCCATTAAATACCCATTGTTATGGTTTTCATACTACAGTTTTGTACCTTTTTCTAGTATAGATCTGATTACGAGATGTCGCCATTGATGTTGTGTTTTTATCGGTCAAAGTTTGGAGATAGTGTGAGCGTTTGGAGTTAGATCTAACTTTTTCTCCTTCTTTTTCTTTGGGCGATCTTTCTATTTTGAGACTTGTATATTTGACACTAATAGTACTTTAATTCTTTTAGTAGAGGCTCTTCTGCTAAAATTGCTAGGTTGTGGAATGGTGTTCCTCTTTTCCTTATTTCTCTTTTGTTATGCTATTATTCTTATGCTTTATGACTTATAATCCAATTACTTGTGGAATTTTGGCATCTACGCTATCTTCAATCAACTAGTCTATTACTTACCATTTCGAGATACGATTTGGCTTACCTACTGATGGAATAAAGTTGGTGATATCATGACTTATGAAATTGGGTCATGACAAATTGGTATCAGAGCATAGTTTCACCTATATTGTTGGTACTAGCGCAAGCGTCAAGTACAGTTTGCTAAATCAGTAAGATGATGTACATTTCTTATCTTTGACAGGCTACAAGACATTCTTAGAAGATATTCACTTTCTTCTCTGGTTTTATGCTAAGAGTCTGTGTTTATTTCTAAGATTTATTTTGTTTCACTCTTTCAAAGATATCTAGGATACGAGCTACTAATAAAAGAGATGAGGACCCCGAGTCCGCAAGTACGGATCTTATCGGAGGATGTGGATGACCTAGAGGTCGGGGGAAAATGAGAGCTACAGCCCATCTAGAGATCCAGAAAGGGATCTTTAACTAGACCCTATCCCTACTACTACACTAGAGATTCCTCCACCTAGATAGTAGTGGGATGGGGGGCTCTCAAGCTCCAATAGTATTTATTTCTTCTTTGTTACTTAGAGTTGATTTAGTTCATTTATTGGGATTGGTTAGTGGCACACCATATGATGGTTCTCATTCTGTAGATCAAAGTAGTATCAAGGCAAGGGCAGAACTTGTAGCTACATCTCCTAGAGTTGATATCCCTCTAACGCTGATAGTTACTTGATCGGTAATCACCACGCCTGCTATGTTTGTTGAGAAACATAAGATGTTGGCTTGATTCTTCAGATTGACTCCGCCTAGGCTTTATGGGGAACCGAATGAGGATGTATTTGATTTTTTTACTTCTTATGAGGATAAGCTCAATAATTTGGGCCTAGTATAGACTCATGGGGTCAACTATAGTACCTTTTAGTTGGACCTAGCAAGTCATTATTAGTGGAGAGGTTATCTTTGCTTCTAGGATAGTTGTATCTCTTCCATTGACAAGGACTCAGTTCTCTTAGGTTTTATTAGAGAAGTATATGCCTCATATCCTTAGAAAGAGTCTGAGAGACCAATTTTTGAGAGTGAAGTGGTGTTCTATGATTTATATTATGATTTAACTTAGTCGATTAACGATGCCTAATGAGTACGCATTGCTATGGTACTCATACTACACTTGTGTTCCCTTTTCTGGTACAAATCTGAGTACTAGCTACCACTATTGATGTTGTGTTAGTGACGGTCAAATTTTAGAGATAAGGTGAGCTTTTAGAGTCAGAGATAATTTTCTTTGCTTCTTCTATTTTTGTAGGCCTTTCTATTTAAAAACTATTGTATATTTGAAATTGCTAGTACACTTATTCTTTTACTAGAGTCTCTTGTACTGACCTTACAAGGTCATGGGATATTATTACTTTTTTCCTTATTTCTCTTTGGTTATACTATTATTCTGATGTTTTATGACTTATAATCCAATTACTTGTGTAATTCTAGCATTTGTTTTATCTTCCACAAAATAGCCCATTAATTATTGTTTCGGGCTATAGTTTGTCTTAGCTACTGATAGGATAAAGTACATACCATCTTGACTCGTGAAATTGGGTCGTCACAAGGTATGAAGAAGTAAAGGATCAGAGGTCAGAAAAAAATGATAAAGATGACTCTACTGAGAGTGATAATAATAAAAATGATGAGGAAAAGGCAAGACCCAATGAAAAGAGTAAGTATGAAAGCAGCCTAGAGAGGTTCGTTAGACAAAGAGATGATGAACCTGTTATATAAAGGGCATTATCTGTGCTAGTGAAAAGTAGATAAAAGGTGTCTGGTGCATGGGGTATCTTTGTTGATGGCATCTCAAAAAGGGCAAATGGTCAGTTCTGGAGGGCCATTATTGAAGAATCATGTATTTTCATAGATAACTTCAGTGTTGTGCCCGAGATTCATTCACAATTTGAAAGACTACATTTTAGGTGGATAGCCAAGAGCATGGATATTATGCTGCCTGCATTGTTTCTGAGTTCTATGCCACCTATATGACTACACCAGTAAATTTAGTATGCGCGGTGTCAAAGAAAAAAGAAAAATATTGAAGCTCCTCAGCTGCGACCACATCATAGTGTCAGAGTTTGAGGCCGGGTAGTGATATTTTAAAGATGGCTATCTTGAAATTTATGCATGGGCTTGTATATATACTTTCTACACAAATAGGATTATTTGGGTACCACATGTACTAGCTAACTAATGCGACAAGGATGGAGGATCTAGTGAATCATGAGGACATTATGCATTGTATTACTGATACTATTATTGTGTTGGATCCTAAGGCATCATGGTTAAGAGATCAGTCGATAGGATTACTAAATCATTTTTGAGATTTTTTGTGAATTTTGGTGATCGGTTGTGAGAGAAAGGTTACGTCCAAAAGAAAATAACAGAATACTAAGTTTTGAGAAGGCATCATTGGTCCTATACATTTTTACAGGATATGCACTAAATGGAGGAAGACTTATATCCACAAAGATGTGGGACAAAGCTATAAATGAGTTTGCTGGCCTTGCAATCCCATATTTGGTTTAGCATTTGTGTGAAGAGGCAAGCATGTCTATCAACCTCCATAAAGATAGATGAACTAAGGTGACAAAAATTTAATTGATTAAAGATATGGCAAACCCATTGTATTATTCTTTGAACATTCAAGTCATACTTGGTGCTGAGTTTTCTACAACGTCGTGTAGTTTAGCCACACCAATTAAGGGCCTCATAGCATCCATGTACACTGGTTTTTCCATAGAAAATATTGATATTGATCTTACTATGGGTGAGGGGGCACAATTTCCAATTGCGTCTTCTATTACTAACCCTATCGATGGCGTTACTATCCTATACAAGTTACTAGTAAAGCTCACAGATCAGCAACTTAAAATGAGAGCAAAGCTAGAGCAGATTATTGCACAAATGAGGTGACAATATGAAGTAATGTAGAAGTTGGTGAGATAAGATTCCATGTAGAGCAATAAAGGTCAGTTGAGGAGTTGTAGGCATAAATTGATGCTATAGAGTCTATATTACTGATAGTCTAAATGATTTGAAAGTTTTATAGTTTAAGTCTACACAGGCATACTTGGATAAATTAAAAATGAGGTAGCTAAGTGTCACGACCCGAACCAGGGCCATGGCCATGACGAAAATCCTAAACCATGAAGGCCTAAGAGTGCTTCTAACTTGTAATCATATACATCATTCATATATAAATAGAAAATGCGGAAATAAAATCTACTGCAGAAACATGGTCATAATCTAAATTTAGTTTAACAATGAGGAATAAAATCTAATATCAAGTAAACACAGTCTGAAAATGGTCTACGAAATCTCTACGACATGATCAAATAACAACTGTCTAAAAACTAGGACAAGGCCCCTAGTAGACCAAAACTAAAATAAATAATAAATATCTA
>NC_061122.1:123963200-124060557 GCF_002878395.1 Capsicum annuum | reverse complement strand
GATCTCTTTCGTTCTTGTGCCCAAAAGTAATTTTCTTTACAAAGGCATGATTTTTATTTGATTTTTACGAATTTGAAGCATGAACCCATATCTTATGATGATTATTATGAAATCTTGATTTTTATAATTTTGAAAGATGAATTTACATGTGTGGAGATATAAAGCATGAATCTTGAACGATATTTATCATGATTTTGATATTTGGGTCCTGAATCCCCATTGAAAATTGTGTTTTTTTAGAAAGTGTGTTATAAGCATGTTGATGTTTAATATTTTAGATATTTTGAATGATTTGACCTTTTGGCCTTAATGGAGTTGTTTTGAACTCGGGTGTGAAGGAAATCCACAACGTGGATGATTTTGATAGATGGGAAGCATGATGGCTCCCGACGTATATTTATATATTATTGAAATTGTTTTATTGTGGATTGTCTTTGAAATGATCTAAGCTAAGTCTGGGAGAAATCTTTAGCACTGAGTAGGAGGTATAAAATAACCTTACTTCTCTAGAACTATGTTCCCCCGTAGGAATGAGCCTGAGGCTGATTTATATAGTGATCACTAGTTTGTGTGGATTTGATATCGATAGTCCTACTCTGATGGAAAGAATAGGATAGCTCTCCTCAACGTGGGTTGTATGTTGGACTCCATATAGCTCACATGGTTTATGTCGGTTGTAGGATCTCCCAGTGTATGTTTTTCCTTGTGTCTATGGTGAATGGTGAAGTGATTTGAAAGTGGAATTGTGAAAGTTATTCTTTTAAAAGATTTAAATGATATTTACATTATGAGAATTGATATTCTTGATGAACTGAAAGTGATTGACAAGTTATATGATGACTCACATGTGTTATTGTACTTATTTCATCCTCTCATGATTAAGATGATTTTCTTCAGGCTATATGAGTCTTTCATATATCCTGCATATTTCTTATAAATATTTATGATGATGATGTTTATACAACTGCATACATCCCCATATACTCGATTTCTTTCCATGGTACTGACCCACATCTTCGGATATGGGCTGTATTTTCTCAGAATGTAGGTTCAAGTGCTCTGTTCCAGGTTCAACAGTGATTCTTTAGGCATGCTATTCTACATCCTCTGTTTTGGTGAGTCCTCATGTTCCGAGGACGTGATGTTTGATATTGGTTTCACAGAATCGTTTACATTTGATAACTGAGTATGAGTCAGTTGGGGCAAGTCTTAATAGCTCACTGGTTTTATTGATTTTCTTAGAGGCTTGTCAGACTAGTATAGATGTTGGGAGTTGACTAATAAGTCGTATTTTTTTATCTTTCTAAAATTCTTTTATTCTTGGATAATGATTACTCTGTTGATATTTCAGGGTTATTTATAGAAACCCCATTGATTTGTGCTGAAATGCATAAAAATGGCTCAAAGGGTTAGCTTGGGGCTACTCATAGCCTCAAGCACTATGTGACGCTCTGGGACCCATTTTTGGGGGCATTACACAAGACCTAGCTCGATGCTACTGTAGTTGGCGAATAGGAGCATAGCCCATCTCAAAGGAGTGATAGAGGACGTCCTTATAAAGGTTAGTAAATTTATTATTCCTGCCAACTTTATTCTAAATTTTTAGGTAGATGAACAGGTACTAGTTATCTTGGGGCATCTATTCTTAGCAATAGGAGAAGCGTTGATTGTTGTAAGAGAGAGTACACTCACAATGAGGTTGGAGAATAAAGAGGTGGTTTTTAAAGTATACGAACTGCTAAAAACACTATCTCATTATAAAGATTAGTGCATGATTACTATTATTAAAGGGGATAAGAGTAGGGTGGTTAGTCTGCCAAAGACCTCTTCAGACACCCTCATTTAATAGCCAAATCCTCTAGCACCTAAGCCTGACATAATACAACTGGATGAGCTTGAAAAAATCTAAGTTGATAATGTTGCTAACCTTGAGAGTTCACAATCAAGAGGTTAGAAATGAATAAGATAATGGCTCCTAAAAAAGACTAAAAAGATGAAGGAATTTGGTTAAGTTGAGTTGGGTCGTGCAACGACACTAAATCAGACGCTGCTTGGGAGGCAACCCAAGTTAAGTAGGTATGTTTTCTTTTTGGTTTTTAGTTTTTATTTCACATTGTTTTTTATTTTTGTTGAGTCACAGGCTGATGGAAGTCTGAGTACCGAAAAACCTGAGCTAAGAAGAATGGCGAAGACTAAGTGTGGGGTCTCCAAACCACCTTAATATATATAAAGATGCTACTAGCTAGGCCTAGGGGCCTCAAGGAGTATTTCTATCTCTAATTTTAAGATTACTTTGGGGACAATGTAGACTTTTAAGTATAGGGTGGGGAAATTCCTATTTTTAGGGTAAATTTAAATATTTTTATGTTAGGAATAAGTGAGATGTTCATGATGGTGCTATAAGTGATTGCATGATTCAAGTGTTTTGTTTATAAAAGCATGTTGATTGAGTGAATTACTACTTTTGAGACTCCTAGGCTCATGATTATGACTCTTATACTTATTGGCTTAAAGTCGAATTTATGTTATTATTTGGTTGAGTCTATAATAATCCTACGTAAGTTGAGCATGTGCCATATGTGTGTGAGGTGTTGTATATTCCTTGTTGCACATGATGTCTAGAACTTGTCTGGTGTGTGTGCAAAGCAAAATAAAGAGTGGCTTTGGGAGATGATATAGGCATTTCTTTGATAGCCTTGTTTTTACCTTTGATTTGACCTACCTTTTGTTCTTAATCCTAGGAATCCCCATTGAGCCTTTAGATTTTTCTTTGGCAGCCTCATAAGTAGTCTAATCCCTTTGATAGATTATGATTTGATCTAAAGCTTCTTAGCACTTTAGTATAAATTTAATTGAGTTAGGAGTGTGAAATTAAAGAAGAAAAAGGTGAAATTAATGCCCTAAGTGATAGTTATTGGTGTTCAAATGAATTGTTATGTGTTGTGGTAGGGAGTTGAGTAATTAAAAGAATAAAATTGTGTTCTAACTGAATGAGTTGTGTATAGAATACTCCTACCGTAGTGTATGTAAATGAGCTTAATAAGATAGGGTGAAAAATAAAAAAAGAATGAGGTAGACAAAGTGGTGAAATTTGATTGTTGGAGATTGGTTTTAATTGTATAATATAGTGTATTATAGAGCTTAGGGAAGATAGTCACTATTCAGCCAAAATAGTTCCTACATATCCCTTAGCCTACGTTACAACCATTAAAGACCTATTTGATCCTAAGCTTCATCATTCGGATACTAGTGAAGCACTAAACTAATGGAAAGCCTATGGTTCATTATGTGTAACTTATGAATTCTTTGTGAGAGTGAGCATAGCTTGATTCTTGTACCCATTGTGTAATAAATTATATTTATATAAGTGACTATGGGTAACTCTCTTGCTGTGAGGGAACATGTTTGATGAATATGGGTGATTTGTAATGGTGTCTGGTATTGAGAAATTAGCATTAGTTTTCCAACTTGGTGAGTCAATTCTTGAGGCTAGGATGTTTTGGAGTAGTGTTCTTGAACTTTCAATGGTGTACATAACATGCTTAGTTTAGAAACTTGCATCTTTTGTAGTCATTGTAGTACTAGCTTGAATGTCTTGCTTGTAGTAGAAGTGTAGAGTCTCTTTAGCTTATGATTCTTAGAGTGAAGATTTGTTCGAGGATGAACAAGGTTTTAAGTATGGGGTGATGATGTTGGGAGTATTTATGTACTTTAGTGAGCCTATCCTAGCTAAATAAGCCTTGTTTTGAGGAACATTCATATGATTTACATGTTAATAATGATATTAATGTGCATCTAAGTGACCATGTATGTGCTTACAATGTTTAATGGTGTTTTCATATGAGTTTGGGTTCAATTGGAGCATTTAAGGTCTAGACGAGAAAATTAGTGTTCTAGCTTGAGTTACTATTTCATTATCGCGATTGTTGTGTTGTTTTGAGCTTTAATTCAAGGTGTAAAAGGTTATAGGTGTCTTGGTGAGATGATTATAATGATACATAAAGGATTTACAAGCCTCAAATCAAGTGAAAACATCATACAAAGACGTGAAATAGACCGACAAACATAAGACCACATGATGAAAATAGGATGCCTGGGAGTACACCACCGTGATGGCATGCTTATTGCGATAATGTTGGTGGTGCATCGCAGCAATGGGAAAATCAGCAATTGTCACTTCTAGAAACTCAATGCGATTACACTATGTTGTGGGCTTATAGCGATGGGCACCTTAGCTCGACACAATAATCATTAAAAATGGGAAAACTGTGTCCATCTTAAAAAAGACAACATGAAAACCTAATCCCACTCGGTTTATGATTTGTCTACTATAAATATAACGTGTTAAACCCCATTTTGGATATCTTAGAATGGCAGGGACCATTGAAGGGCTACTACAACTTTAGTCTTAGTTTTTTCATTCTTTAATTTAGTTTCTTTATGGTTTTAATCATTCATAGAATTATTTGTATGTTCATTATGGCTATGAGTGGATAAAAACTCTTTTCTAGGATTAACGCCAAGAACATGACTACTATTGTTTTGAATTTGTTTTGTTTTAATTTGCTTATCATATTTGGTTACTTGTTTATTCTTGTTTTAATTATTTTAAGTATTGATCACCCTTAGAGTACATATATTATCAACCTTGTGATATCGGAAGAGAAAATCGGAAGATAGAACGTGGGGATAAACAAAGTAGAATTCTTATTCTTTTTTGAAATAAGGAATTCGAATTAGCGTCTAGGACAAAGATGTATCTAGAAGCCTTACTTAATTCACTTGTAGGAGGATAGCTTAAAGAAATTAATTGGATTATTACATCCCCACTCAATGATGTAGTTCCAATGTCAAAATTAGGTAAACAATTAGAGGTCGGGAGACCATGATCATCCAATTAACCCTATGAATCAACAACAAAGATAAGCAAGTTAACGAATAAAGTTCAATAACATAGTATGATTGTTCGGAGTGCTTTAACCCAGGGCTTTCTCCTATTGAATGTCTCAAGTCCTTTGTTTTACATATTGTTTACTTTACTTGTAATTTACAATAATCAAAACACTATTTTGGTTACACTTGCACTAGATTGATCTAAATTGTGAACTAAAATCAAACAGTTATTCGGAAAGGTCCCTGTAGGATCGATATTCGGCTTTGTTGAAGGCCACTATATTACTTGGTAGACCATATACACTTGTATCGACAGTTGAATAAGGTGACAGTTAAGAATAAGTAACCTCTTCCTTGTATTGATAATTTGTTTTATCATCTTTAGAGTGCTTCGGTGTTTTAAAAGATTGATTTGAGTTTTGGGTATCACTAGTTAAGGATTAGAGCTTTTAATATTCTGAAGATGACTTGTTAGATGGGCTTCAATTATTTGAAGGTGGCTTTTCAGATTGGATACGACCATTATGAGTTCTTGGTCATGTCTTTTGAGTTGACCAATGCCCCAGTCTTGTTCATGAAGTTAATGAATTAGGTATTTTAACTGTATCTCGACTCCTTTATTAATGTATTTATAGATGATATCTTGGTTTATTCCAAGAGTGAGGATGATCATAAGGAGCATTTGTGGATTAGATTCAGGGATGAGAAGTTGTATGCTAAGTTATCTAAGTGTATGTTATGGTTGGAGTCTGTCTTTTTCTTAGGTCATTTGATGACCAAGGATGGTATTATGATTGATCCGGCCAAGATTGCAGTAGTTTGTGATTGAGCTAGAACCACTTCTCGTATGAAATTTGGAGTTTTATTAGTTTAGTAGCTTATTATTGGCATTTTGTTGAGGGGTTTTCCTCTATCGTAGCTCCATAGACCAAGTTTGCTTAGAATAAGATTTCCTTTCAGTGGTTTAATGGTTGTAAGGCGAGCTTTTAAAAGCTCAAGGATTTGTTGACTTTAGGTCCTATCTTGACTTTTCTTAAATAGGGCATGGGTTTTACTATCTTTTGTGATACTTTTGGTGTTTGGTTAGGTGTTGTCTTTATGAACGACGGTAAGGTGATTGCTTATTCTTCTCGTCAGTTAAAGCTCCATGAGAGGAATCACCCCACCCATGATTTAGAGTTGTGTGCGGTTGTTTTTTCTTTAAAGTTGTGGAGAAACTACTTCATAGAGTCCATTATGAGATTTTCTCGGATCATTGTAGGCTTCAGTATTTATTCAGCCAACAAGATCTTAATATGGGGTAATGTTGTTGCCTTGAGTTGCTTAAGGATTATGACTTGACTATTCTCTATCATCCAGGCAAGGCTAATATGGCTGTAGATACCTTGAGATGAAAATCGACTAGCATGGCACTTATTTTGACCCAAGAAAAGCCTTTGGCCATAAAGGTTCAGCCTTTGGCTAACGAGATGGTTAGGCTTGATATTTTGACACTTTCATGTGTTTTGGTATTCGTGAAGACTAGGTCTTCTTTGATGGAGAAGATTTGGGCTCATTAATTTAATATTATTGGGTTGAGAGTGATTTGAGATAAGTTGTTGAGTGGTGAGGCTACGGTAGCCTCGCTTGATCTAGATAGTGTTTTGAGAATTGGTAGACCAATTTATGTGCAGAAAGTGGGTGAGTGGATTAGATCTATATTGGAAGAGGCTCATTGTTGCAAATACTCTATGCATCCAGGGGTGACTAAGATGTATCATGATTTGAGACAACATTATTGGAAGGGTGGTATGAGAAAGGACATAGCAGATTTTCTAGCTCATTGCCTGTATTGCTAGTAGGTAAATGCTGAGCTTTTGAGACCTGGTGATTTACTTCAGAACCTACCCATTCCTGAATAGAAATGGGAATGGAGCACTACAAAATTTATGACTAGTTGCCTCACACCTCTCATGGTTCTGATAGTGTTTGCGGCATTGGGTATTGATTGAACAAAACAACTTATTTTATTTTGGTTCAGGTTTATTTTAGTGTTGAAAGGTTGGCCCATATCTATATTCGTGAGATAGTGCATATTTATGGGGTGCTAATGTCTATTATCTCAACTCGATGTTTAGCGTTCACATTTCACTTTAAGAAGACTTTTCAAGAGGATCTGGGTACCTGGGTTGATTTTAGCATAACATTTCACCGCTAGACCGGCTTTTAGTTGGAGCAAACTATTTAGGTTTTGGTGGATATGCTTTGCGCTTGTCTGATAGACCTTGGAGTCCAGCAGGAGCAGCATCTAGCCTTAGCAGAGTTTGCATATAATAATAACTATCATTGTAGTATTGAGATACCTCCTTTTAAGGCTTTGTATGGTAGACCTTGTTGCTCTCTTGTTGGTTGGTTTGATATTTCTAAGATCATACCCCGGGGTACGAACTTATTTAGGTTAGACTTTGAGTGGCTCAGTGTAACACCCCAATTTTTCTGAACCAAAATGCTACACGGTGCTCATGACCCTGAAGGACCACAAGCTAACCCCTGACTGATATCTGTACCTGTACACTGCATAATATACTGAATAAAGGCTGAAATGCCATAAGGTTCAAATCTGGATAAAGTATTTGATAAGAACAATGTCTGAAAACAATATAACAATACCAAAAGAATATATGAAATAACTGTCTGACATGCTATAGTCTGGAAAGCCTCTAAACTATCTGAATAAGGAGTTAATGGGATATGTCCCCAACTAACTCCATCTAGAAACTGAACTAAAATAGTAAATGAAGCAATAATCATATTGTCCTCGAAGGAGAAGGACTCACTGCAAACTCTTAATATTGGAATGCTACAGCTGATCTAGAGCTTGTGCCTCTGAACCTATGATGTAACATAAGTGAAAGCACCATAGTGTAAATGCATCAGTACGTCTGAATGTACTGAGTATACGAGTGAGGTAGGCTAAATGTAAAGGGTTATATGCATGAACAATACTGACTGATGTGAACGTGAGAATACATACATGCATACATAACTATAACTGAACTCATGGAGATACTAACTATTGAGTCTGAATACTGACAACATGAGTGTACTGATACTGAGATACTGAATAGATGAATGACTATTTCTGACAGTTCGAATTATGAAGAACTGGAATGATTGACTGTGTCTAATAGTCTTGAAACTAAATACTAAGTATGTAAATCACTAATTAGTGAGGAACTGATACTGTATTAGTAAATATTGAGGGAATAGTACTATGTTACTGATACATAAATAACTATATATGACAGTTCTGATTATGAATAACTGGTCTGGCTGACTGTGTCTGACAGTCCTGAAGCTGAATACTGATATCATGAATTTTGATAACTGATGTGACTGATAACATGAGTTCTGAGAACTGGTATAACTGATAGCATAAGAGACTGTATATGACAGTCCATAAATCTGAAGGAATTATCTGAGCTCCATTCTATTTTTGAGTTAACTGTATCTGACAGTCCTAAAATCTGAAGAACTATCTGAGTTCTTTTACTGAGACTGGGACTGAAACTGTGGGAAGTAGTTGTCTAACTGACATGCCCCAATAACACATATAGCTAAGTTGGGGTCCAATCACTGCCCCAACTAGAGGGGTGTCAATACCGCACCACTGGTAAGGACAGCTGTGAGTGACCCTTATCTGGCAGGTACTCAAATGAGAATGGTGGGAACCCTAAACTGACAAGTTAAGCCACCTTATCAACCCTAATCTGACAGGTTAAGATGTCTCAACCTACACTGGCTACATAGTTTTAGAACACAAGGATGACTGCTAAGAATCACACCCTGAACTGGCAGGTGAGTTCCCATCCTTGGGTTCACTCAGTGCTAACTTCTACTCCTATCTGAAGGACAATGACCTGAATAACTAAGCTGAACTGAATAACTGAATTGAACTGGTTAGCTGAACTAATATTAATAAACTGGACTGATACTAGTGGTACTGTTTAGCAAAGATAAACTAAGTTTACTGGATTCCGATGACTGACAAAATGTACTGAGTTCTGAGGACTGGTTGAGAGTACTGAAGTTACTAAGATTAACTGTGAATATTGAGGTTGCTGGGGTTACTGAAAATTGAGATTACTGAGAATACTGAACTACTGAGATTACTGAGTTTTTCTGAGTCACGTGACTGACTGATTTCTATAGATCATGGTGTGACTGAGAGTATCGTGACAACATGACATAGCTCTAGGCACACAGCTACATTTTTCTCGTACAAGTACCCCCAGGACTCGATGGAAGGAAACTGATACACATGACTGACTTGATCATAAGAGTAGAGTCCATAATCCACAATATAATAAATAAGGGATTTCAAACTAAGCATGGTTCTCAACAATCTATTTCATGGAAGGGAATTTCATCAACATGTATATACTTGCATAGCTTTCAATATCATGCTCATTACATAATACAACCACAATCCATAATATCATAACTTGGGGAATTTCATAAAGTACATGGGTATTCTACATCTTGTACATGAGTGGGTTCTGCAAGTAAGCATAGCATAATTCCATAAGACTAGTTCATGAGTAATCCAATAGTGTTCACAAGATACATTATCAACATGGATGACATTGAATCATAGAGGCCTATCATGAATCCTTTACTTAGTCACAATTTAGCTATAATGCATGATTTCTAGTCTCTTAGGTATTTTATCAAACACCTTACATGCACAACTTAGGCATAGGTGTAAATTATACAATTACTCATCATAAATAATCAAACTTACATGTTTTCAACTCATATGATGTCATAGATTCATAATAACACATAAAGATTCTATCTTGGCATCATTCAACACACAAACATGATCAACAATCCATTCATAACATGAAAACCATAATATATAGTTTTAAAAAAAAAGGGTTCTTAAACTTCATGGACGAAAGGAGTCCATGAATGAACACACGTATACCTTATTTCTTAATTACATGAAGATTTATGGAGAGAATTGCTTGAACTTGAATCTTCTATGAAAACCCTAGCTTGTGTTCTTGAGAGGATTTTGAGAGAAAGAATATGTTTTGATGAAATAAGGGCTTAATTCCGTATTTAGGCATTATATAGGGGTGGAAAAAGGACCATTTTGCCCAAAAAATGGACTGTTTAAGTCACGTGGACTACAATATGTGCGGCATACACTTTATCGCACACATTAGGGTATGCGTCGCACACCTTATGGCACACATTAGGTTGTGCGTCGCACACCTTACGTTAATCAACATACTCTACTTTGGAAAGTCATAACTTCTTACTCGGGTGTCGGATTTGGGTAAAATTGGTATCGTTGAAAAGATAATTCAAAGATATTTCATTTGATATATAGTTGGACCTCTAATTTAATATATACAAGGAGTTATTATTGATTGAAGTTGATCCAAGTTTTGACACTCACTAAAACTTGAACTATAGGAAAGCTTTCAATTTGTACTTGAGTTAGGGAACCTCTATGATCTAAATTCATGCTCAAATAGATTCCCACACTACATAATTGATTAACACACTATGTTTTCATAGGATTTAAGGATTTTTAGATGTCTATGCATAGGAATGATGGATTTTCATTCTAATCCAAGATGTGGGATATTACACTCAGAGTAGGGAGAAGTGCTGTGGGGATTGTAGGCTTCATGCCCTGATGTTTTGTGTTTGTGATTTTTTTTCCTTTGTGTGTCACCTATGAAGGGTGTGTTGAGGTTTGGAAAAAGGGAAAAGCTTAGCCTTAGGTATATTGGACCTTTTGAGATCCTTCAAACTATTGGTGATGTGGTATATGAGTTGGCTTTGACCCTAAATTTATCAGTTGCTCACCTAGTGTTTCATGTTTCCATTCTTTGGCATTATATTTTGAATGATTCTTATGTTATTTTGTGGGTTATAGTTCAATTGGATGTGAGGTTATCTTTTGTTGAGAAACCCATCTCCATTTTAGCGTGGGATGTTTGACAGTTGCATTCATAAGATATTTCAATAGTTAAGGTCCAGTGGAACCATTGACCTATAGATAAGGCTACTTGGGAGGTCGAGTCCGATATGTGTAGTAGTTAACACTAGCTTTTCTCTAGATCAGGTATTTTCCTTACCTTATGTTTGAGGACGAACTATATTTTTAGTGGTGGATGATGTATCGACTTGGTTTTTTGTGATTTTTTTGAAATATTTATTTTTGTATGATTTGACCATTTTACCCCTTCTTGTGGTTGCTTTGTGGTAATGTTGGGGTGTGGGGATGTTTGATATGGTTCCCAATGCATTTTATGTGAAATATGTGAAATTATGGTTTTCGTTAGCGAGAAAAGCCTTGTAATTAGCTTCGATCAATATTTATTGATCTATGCATTGGATGGCAAAATGGACTATGACAGCAGATTTGAAACGTCAATTTTAGGTTGATAACGTAGTTAGTTTGGTTTAATGGATTTTATATCTTATTTCGACTCTTGATATGACAAGTTGTGAAATTGGATTTTGGGGGTCAACTTTGTGAAAACAATATTTTTTTGAAAATCTGATATCGTCATTGAGTCCGGAGCATTATTTTTGGTAGGGTAGCATGGTTTGTTTGCATGATCGGATTCCAAATGGATCCCAAAGGGTCCACGGAGACTTGGAATTCTCCAAGTGTTGGTGCACCACTTAGCTGGTATACTCGCTTAAGTGACATTTTGGTCGTTTAAGAGACCCAACCATACAGAAAAATATCGCTTACGTGACTTTTGTGTCGAGTATGCGACCATCATATAAGCGATAACAGGGTTACTTATGCGACACCAGCTCACAGTTAAGGTACCTCGTATGCGACACCTGGTCACTTAAGCGATAGTTTCTTAAGAAACCCAATGATCACTTATACGATGCCTGGGTCATTTAAATACATCTTTTCATCTTCTTCACCATTTTTTACACTTAGAGCTTTGAGTTTTGAGCTTTTGATCAATTTCTTCAATTTCTATGCTTGAATAAGCTTAGAAACACCTATTTCAACTATTTTTCTTCAACTTTATCATTTAAATCTTGTTCAAACATGTATTTTAAAGTGGAAGTTGGGGATTTTGGTCCAAAAGGCCAAAAAATTATATTTGTTCGATTTAAACCCATTTTCACTTTGATTTTTTCTATGAGTTTCTTTAATCATGCGAAATATATTTTTGAACTACTTTAGACAGGGTTGGGTGGTTAATAATAATAATGTAAAAGTATTCTATGGATACAAAGTTGTATCATGGAAAATATATTTACATGATTCATGTGCTCGCGTGGAGGCCTATGTTGATAATATTTGGTGGGTTTGAGATATTAATTGCTATGTGGAACCGTGTGGGGATCTTATATGATTTTCTTGTCCTAATATTGATATATGTATGTTTGGTTGTACTCTTTTTTGTGGAAATCCTGGATTTTGGGATTTATATGGTGGCAATGACATTTCTTTCATATTTCACTTGATAGTTTCTAAATTATATTGGATCATGGCTAGATAGCTGATTTGAGAGATTTTTTGGCTCACGTGGTTGGTACATTAGTTGGATAGTGGATATTCTCATTTTGATTTGTTGTGAGCATTACATCCTCATATCATATTCATTCATGAAACATTGGTACTATCATGAAAATATTGAGAACATTGAAAACACTGGTTTTTTCTAACAGTAAATGTAACATCTTTATAACCCTTTATCAATGTATGTGCCAGAGAGGAGATATGAATACTGGTTTTATATGGGTTGATAAATCCTCCATGGGTCCTACATTGGGATGCAGTAGCTCTGTAGTTGTATACGGAGGTTATGCGACGATCGCGTGCATCTTCATACTCATCATCTTCATTACACTTCCTATATTGTGCTTATGCTGTGATTGTATTTCTATCTTTTACTTGATATCTACCATCTGTTATATTTTTTTATACTTATATTTGATGTATGCGTATATTCATTTTTTTTCTCTACATGTATTATTATATATGTGTATATTAGAATGTTAGTGGAGACGGTGTGCACTACCATTGGGACATTTTTTGATTGCAGGTAATGTGCCCATTATTTGTGATTATATGCTTTATTTTCTACTTTATTTAGTCTTCCTATGATACCTATAGAGTACAAGTGGACCGTGCGTATCCCTACTATGCCTTTTTGGTGCAGATCTTGGTATGAGTGCACCGCACAAATAGTTAATTCAGGTGATACTTGGAGCCTATTCGAGGTAGCGGTTGATCTATGCATTCTGAGTTGACTTCTACCTTTCTTATCTAGACTATGTCTTACTTGCATCAGAGACAGAGTTTTGCTCCTATTGGACATCTTATGTATTTTTTAACTCGAGTTTTACTAGTTAGTTCTTACACTGTGACACCATATTTAGAGATTTGGTTGGTACCTTGATTATAATTTTGCTTTTACTATATATATATGTGGATCGGCACTGTTCTAGGGGTATTGCCTTGGTGTTGGTATTGTTTTCTCATTTTATATTAGTTTAGGTGATAGGCTTACTTGTCAAGGCTTGCTGCAAAAAGTGCCATCATAACCTTTGATATTTAGATCGTGACATTTTGTCACACTATTTTTGGTGGTGTTTCTAGTATGGTATATTGTGTAATTATACTTTTTGTCTCAAGAAACTCAATAAATAGACTTTTAACTTGTCCCTTTTCTGTGTACCTACCATAATATTCTCCATCCCCATTTGACCTTACAATTTTGATCTGAACTCCAATTTGTTTTTCTACTTTTGTATTAAATACTTTAAAAGAACCAAGTGCTTCTCAGTTACTAAATAGAAGATACTGAAAAGTATATCTTGAATAGTCTTTAATAAAGGATATAACATATCTCTCACCACTCAAGCAAGGGATAGAAAAAAGGTTTAACAATATTTGTATGTATGAATATTAAGCAATTGAGAACTCCTCTTGGCACCTTTAGTGAATTTGTTGGTCTGCTCACCCTTTATGCAGTCCACATAAGTCTCAAAGTCAAAAAAATTACGAGCTCTTATAACTCTATCATTAACCTTTTGTTTCTTTCAATAGATACATGTCCCAGTATCTTTTACCAAGGACTTGGTAAGTTCTCATTGATAATACATCAATTAGTGTCATTTTCTTTATCATGTATACTTATCACATTACATTCAGTGGTGAGGGATAGCTCAAATTTGAATAACTTCAAATAAAATTTTCCAAACCAATAACTTTACTGCCTTTCAAAGTTTTATTGTAGATAGATGAAAATTTAAATCATAACCAACTATTGATAGTCTATAAAGAGAAACTAAATTGCTAAAATAAGATAGAACATAACAAGTGTTTTCGAAATCTAATTAAAAATCATCTTTTAAAATGAGCCTATAAGTACCCACGCCTTCCACATATGATACCATCCTATTTCTAGAATAAATATTTTACTATTTTCCCACCTTAGAGTTAGAAAATCCTGCATGGTTTTGATAATATGAGTTGTGGGACAAGAATCAATCCACCATGTATTATCAGAAACTTCAATGAAATTAGATTTATAACATGAAAAGGTAAAATTACCTTTCTTATGAAGCCACTTCATGTAGGCAATCTTTATTTTAGTGTTTATTTTTTTTGCAGAAACGACAAGTGTCTTTGTCAAGACTGTTCTTTTTCTTTATTGAAACACTTTTACTCTTCATTGATTTTTTCTTATCATGAGTCACCAAATTTGAAGTTTTAGGTGTGTCATGTTTCAATGTCTCTTCTTCTTGTACACACATGATCAAGAGTTCATTGATTAACCTTTTATCCTTATGTGTGCTGTAAGATATCTTGAAAGTACCATATTACGTAGGAAGAGAATAGGGAATAAAATGCACAAGAAATAATGTAGACATAACAATCTCTAGGGACTTGAGTATAGAAACAATATATCTCATGTCCATAATATGCTCACGCACTGTTCGTGTCCTATCAAATGTCATATTTGATAACCTCTTCATAAGGGTGTTGGCCCATGTCTTGACAGAGCTTACAACTTGTTCATTAACAGCCTTCATGTGAGTCTTGACATTGTAGTTTTTATGGATGAAATCTCTAATGATTTGACTTATATGAGATTTTATGAGCATTAAGCTCAAGCGATTAGATCTCTCCCTCCACTCATAAGAAGCCCTAGCTTTTGGCGTACTTGATTTTGTAGGTTTAGGCTGTTCTTCCACAAGGAGTGCTAGATCCAGATCCGAAGACTCTAAAGTGATAAGGACTTTCTCATTCCATTCAGTAAAGTAGTCACCAAATAACGTTGGGATTCGAGCATTTTCATTAAATAGGATAGTAGGAAAAGCTATGTTAACTACCAAACAAAGATACACTTACATAAGTTATGAAATATATAACCATCAAAATGAATTGCGTAAGTACCAATTTTAAAGTAGATTTTAAATCTTTCCCTGAGTAGAGGTTGAAACTCATGCATAGAATTACTTAACTTTATTAAACTAGTAAACCAAATAAACTAGAAAATAGACCATACCTATAAGCATGGAATAATTTTTAAACAGAAAGGTTTTCTATCTATTTCAGTTAATCTAACTAAACTAGTTACCTCTCTATGGGGGTAAGGTTACTATTTTGATAAGATAAAAGGATTTTATTAGATTTCATGATTATATCTTCATCATTTACTTTATGTTATTGAAGAAGTTGTTTTCTTTATATCATATACTCGGAATACTGTGGCTAACCCAAATATATGATAAAAAGAACTCCAAAATGTCATCTCATAATAAATAGTTAATTTAAATTTGATGTTAATTATCAAAACATGAAAATAGATTGAATAGGAAGTGCCTACATCAAAGCAATCCTTCATATAAATCATCTCAAAATTATTTAACTTGTAACAATTAACTTAAATATATAATTAATTAATCATAATGCTAAAATCGAATTACATAGACATAGCTTACATCAAAGCAATCCGATGTACAAAGCATCTCATGTTAATCAGAGAAAAGTCATAGAACAAAGAAATAGGATGAGCCTACATATCATTCATAAAAAGATAATTCTTTAGCCAAAGTGATAATCGGTTGCATACGATAGGGAATACGCTGAGCCTACATATTTCCCTTTCATATTTCTTATATTCAAACAGTAATATTTTTTATTAAACTTAATAATTAGTATCAAATCATACCCCAAAAAAGAAAAAATACACCAAAACATCACACTGAGTTCATGACTTAGTAAAATCATTGTTACCATTATTATTTTTATAATTGAAAACAACAATTTTAACATTAGTAAAGCAAATAGTTAACACCATATTCCTTATGTTACTAACACGGAATATCCAAGACTGCCAACATGTAGTCTTATTTCCTTTACCATAATAATATAATAAATTATATATGATTACACCATGTTCCAACTTCTTAAGAACAAGAAAACAAGAACAGCGAAAAACAGTTAAAATAAACAAGTATAGGCACGTTAGAGTAATCCATATCAGATAATAAAAAAAAAAACATGGCAAATTTGATATTAACGGAATACAGTAGGATAATTTCCACCATTCAATACACAAAAAAAAGGGCTAAAGGATGTCTCTAATATCACATGTTTAAATTCAACACATACGCAGACCCAAAATGCAGTGAAAAATAAATAGAAACATATCTTCATCCATTGTTGTTCAAGTGTTGTGGAAAATCTTTTGTCAAAACTTTAATAAGAAAGAGGTAGAGAAGAAATCATAGAAACTTCTATCCTATGCCTATCAAAGAATATGTCAGACAAATGGAGTAACATGCGTATTTATTGGTAAGCTAGAGTCTCCCAGACAAATAACTTTAACCCTAGGGACTGAAAAGTTATTACTTGCCATCAAAGAAGTACCATGTATGCATAACGTGGAGGAAAAATAATTGACTGATTTATTACTTTACTTGCAAGACAAGATAAATTTATTACCAATAATATATGGTTCATTAATACGTAATATTATATGTAATATTCTTATAACAATAACACAAGCAGCTATTTTAATATTCAACGTACTTTTTGTCCTCCTTGTAGATATCATCGTCCACTTTTAATTCAAAACTTTAACTTTTTTATATTGCATTGATTTTATTAATAAAAGTATATATCGATGTCACGGTCTAATTTACGAGTCATGATGACACCTAGTTTATTCACCAGTAGGTAAGTCAAATCATAGCCTAGAGCTATAAGCAATGAGCTAATCTTATTAAAAAAGGCATGAAAGCTAGAAATTTGCAAGACTTACAACAACGATTCAAGTAATAATAATAATAATCTAAAAGATAAATAAAATAGCAATAACATCCTACAACCTAGTATGTCGGTACAAGAGCTACTGGCAAACGCACTATAACTATATTAATAGTCAATATACATCAGTATCGAATAATAAAAGATTAAGCACAAGTAAAAGAAGGTAAAAAGGGCAACTCTGCTTCGAGAGTTCACCTTACCTCCAAACTCTAAGAAGAATGATCATAATATCAGTGGCGGCTACTAGTACTTGAATCTATACCAAAAAGGTACAAAAGTGTAGTATGAGTACCAACCACGAGTAAACTGTCACGAGCCGAGACTACTCCTTAATCATAACACGGTGCTTGGAATCGCAAGTGATTGCATGATAACCTATGAAATGACATGATACTTGAGAAACTAATTTATAATATATTAAATATCTATTTTTTCTATGCAGAAACATAATTACAATGAAATTTGAATATGTAAATGATATAGTTTGCAATCTGGTAAAACCAAAGAGAGAAGTGAAATTTATGTTATTTAACCCTGACTGACTATCTATGAAGCCTCTACTATACTGATTATAGATAGATGGGGCATACCTCCAACTATCAATAATCAATACATAAAAATAGTAAAAATAAAGTACATGAACTACAACTGTCTGGAGTTCCCAAAATACGAGAACTCATCACCTGCTGGCTGAAAACTGTAAACTGTCTGCTTCTGATGTGAAAGCTACATATGGTGCATACAATATGAAGGATGCAGCCACAAACACATGAATGTGGTCGGTACGTTGGAATGTACTAAGTATATGGAGACATGCACTAAATCATGAAAATATATCAAACATGTTGTAAAATGGAGGATATAAGTTATTTACTAATACATACATTTGAAACATAACTATATATGAAAAACTGTAAATCATATAACAACAACAACAATAAATCCAATGCATTCCCACTTAGTGAGGTCTGGGGAGGATAAGATGTACGCAGTCTATACCTCTACCTCTAAAGAAGTAGAAAGGCTGTTTTCGATAGACCCCCAGCTCGAGACACGGAATAATAAACAAATTAATAGTAAAGCATGGAATAAGATGGCATAACATAAATACGACACCCACAAGTAATAGTAAACAGAGAAAAGTAAACAGATTCATAATAAAGCATGAAACAAGGTATCATAACAAGAATAATACCCCAATCAAGTAATGCCCTACACTAGCGACCCAAACTAACTCTAGCCTTCTGCCCTATTCGCATCCTCCAGATCTTTCTATCTAGGGTCATGTCCTCAGTGAGCTGTAACTGCTCTATGTCCCGCCTAATCATCTCTCCCCAGTACTTTTTCTACCTACCCCTACCCTACCTAAAACCATCAAAAGCTAGACTCTCACACCTACGAACCAGGGCATCCATGCCTCTCCTCATCACATGTCCGAACCATCTCAATTGGACTTCCCACATCTTATTCTCCACTGGAGTCACACCAACCTTCTCCCTGATATTCTCATTCCGAACTCTATCCCCCTAGTCATCCCACATATCCAATGCAACATCCACAATTCCGCCACCTTTATTTGTTGAATGTGGGTGTTCTTAACTGGCCAACACTTCGCTCTATACAACATGGCTAGACAGACTGCCACCCTGTAGAATTTGCCTTTAAGCTTGGACGACACCTTCTTATCATACAACACCCCCGAAGCGAGCTTCCACTTCATCCATCCCGCCCTAATACGGTGCGAGACATCCTCATCAATATCACTGTTACCCTGAATCACGGACTTGAGATACTTGAAACTATCCCTCTTACATACCACCTGTGATTCCAACTTCACTACCACCTCATTCTCCAGTCTCACTTTATTAAACT
The DNA here is from genome assembly GCF_002878395.1 of Capsicum annuum. Classification (NCBI taxonomy): domain Eukaryota; kingdom Viridiplantae; phylum Streptophyta; class Magnoliopsida; order Solanales; family Solanaceae; genus Capsicum; species Capsicum annuum. The sequence goes on along the minus strand of NC_061122.1, from coordinate 124,041,470 downwards.
TGTATTCCAAATATTCTGTCTTGCTCCTACTCAACCTAAACCCTTTAGACTTAAGAGTTTGTCTTCCCACCTCTAATTTATCATTTACATCCCCCCCTTGTATCTCATTAATCAAAACTATATCATTTGCAAAAGCATACACCAAGGCACCTCTCCTTGATGCAAACAAAAAGGGACTAAGAGTAGGTCCCTGATGCAATCCTGTCAAGATAGTGAAATATTCAGAGTCTCCTTACGCCGTCCTCACCTGGATTTTTTCTCCATCATTTATGTCCTTAATTGCTCTAATATATGCCACCGAGACTTCACTCACCTTCAAGCATCTACAAAGCATCTCCCTGGGAACTTTGTCGTATGCCTTCTTCAAGTTAATAAATACCATGTGCAGGTCTTCTTCCTTTCCCTATACTGTTCCACTAGCCTCCGCACCAGGTGAATTGCCTTCATCATCAAGTGGTCGGGCATAAATCTAAATTGGTTCTACAAAATAGACACTATCCGTCTCAACCTCACCTCGACCACTCTTTCCTTAATCTTCATAGAGTGACTCAATAACTTAATACCCCTATAGTTGTTGCAACTCTGAATGTCACCCTTGTTTTTATAAAGAGGGATCATAGTATTCCACCTCTGAGCCTCGGGCATTTTTGCTGTCTTGAAAATTCTGTTAAATAATCCAGTCAACCACCTTAAACCAGCCTTGCCAGAAAACTTTCAAAAATCCACAAGTATCTCATCAGGCCCCGTCGCCCTACCCTTTTGCATCCTGCAAACAGCCTCTCTAACCTCCTCTACCTTAAAACGTCTATAATAACTAAAATCCCGATACCCTTCTGAGTGCTCTAGCTATCCTAACACAATAGCTCTATCCCCTTTGTCATTCAAGAGCCTATGAAAATACGACTGCTATCTATTCTTAATATGGCCATCCTCCACCAATAATGTACCATCCTCCCTCTTAATGCACTTCACCTGATCCTAGGAGACAGTAGAAACATAAATTTTATACTGAGGACGATATATGAATAGTGGATCTAAAATATGTGGTGGAAACTGACTTAACTCAAGTATTTGAATATACAAATATGTTGGGCCTGAATGAATAGACATATAAAACCAACATAACATGTATTAAGTAGATTTGATTAACTGAATGACTGATGCTCGTGTGACCAAACAACTAAAATCTAAGTAAAGGGATAACAAATATTTGTATGTTAAGTAGCAGATACATAGATACAAGTCAATTGATATCTGAATACTGAATAACCTACATCTGAATACTGCTTAGCTAATATTTAGATTGGTTGAAATATATGGGATACTATACATATGAGATAAGGACTAACTAAACAACATGAGATTGTTGAGCATGAATGGATAAACATATAATATTTGTACTAAGACAAATCTGTAATAGGATAGACTGAAAACTGTATAACTAAAGAACTGAAAGTCTGTACACTTGGTCAAGCAAACCTGAACTGAGAATACACTGGAGACTGTACTGATACTATGTGAGGTATCCTCTAATTTACATGCCCTAATCTGAGCTAATCGGGGTATAAACTGTAACCCCAGTTGGAAGTCTGTCAGTACCATTCCACGAGTGCTAACACTGTCTGCATGGATCCACTAAACTGGTGTCCCGAAGGACTAAGGAGTCACCCTCTTTTGGCAGGTGCTCTAATAAAATATATTTTAATCGTCAACTGGCATATAGAAATCTCAAACCTATGCTGGATACATAGTTCTGTAACTTAGGGATTTCTACTAAGAGTCACACCCTGTACTAGCAGGTGAGCCACCATCCCTGGGTTCGCTGGGTGCTATATCCTACTCCCAACTAAATGACACTAGAATCATGAACTGGTGCATGCACTGATGAATAATATGCTCAAACGCAGTATTTTAAAAACTAACAGTGCATGCATAATTTGAAGTAACCATGAATATGTAAGATGTATTTAATATAAAGTAAAATTGATGAGTTTGTTATAAAAATGATAATCTAAGTATGGGAATAAAATCATGATTCTGACTGACTTGTTAGTTGAAAAAGATATGTGTAAAAACACATAGGTATCGGGTGTTCATAACTCAACAACACTGAAAGACCACAAAGCACAATCGCATCACTTAAAAACTGTAGTATGGGAATCATGGTTCAAAACCCAAAAGCATAGACATTTCATCAAACACATGGGAATCATGAACTTGAACATGAAAATATGTTAAACATGGGAAATCAACATAATTACATGGCTGAGATCATAACTTGACATTATAACATGAAATTCACTTGAATATGACATGGGAGATTGAAACTTGAAATAAGAGATAACCTAGCTTTCCATGGAATCATACTTGGACATGAAATGAGTTCAAAATACTAAAGAAGATCATGAATTTAACTCATCTTGAACATAATAAACTTTACAATAGAGCAAGACTTATACTTTACTTAAAAATGAGGGTTTTGGGCTCAATGGGTGAAAAGACCCATTGATGAATAACCCACATACCTTAAATAGATACTTTCTTGAAGATTTCTTGGGGGTTTATTGAACTTGGAAGCTTGAATTCATGTTTTCTTGAGAAAGGGGATTGAATTTTGTTTTTGAGAAGAGGAGGAGGGTTTTAAAGTCATACACTGATTGTTTTAAGGTGAATGGATTGGAAGTAACATGTTTAAAACCCCTTAATACATTTATGGATGATTAGGGACGGTTTAGGGGTGTTAAAAGGCTTCAACGCCCATGATTAAGTCTAAACAAAGCTCTTTTGGCACTGTTCAATCATTCATGTGACGCACATCCAATCGCCTAAGCCAAGGTAGGCAATGCATGGACAATCGCACATCCTTTGTAGTGGCCCTTTGCTATTTTTCATGTGATGCTCGACCTTTTACATGGCCATAAATTTTTGCTTCGGTATTAGATTAAGGAGAAATTTATATTGTTGGAAAACTAATTCAATTATCTACAATTTGGTGGGTCTTGAGTTGAAAAATTCTACCTATGTCAAAAGTTATTTACGTTCAAGTTGATCCTAGTAGAATCAAATATCAAAATTTGGCCGAATCAAAAGCTCTATGTTACACCTTGCTCTAAGTGATTCCAAAGAATATTTTTCACCTCATAAGTACCCCACACACTAGGATAATGATCATGAAATATATACATCATGGGATTAGAATTTACACATGTAGGAACGATAGTTCGATTTACAGTTCAAAAATGCAAGGAGTTACATTGTCTCCCTCGTGGAATCATTCATCCTCGAATGAGACTGGTTAAAATGAGAATACTAAGGTAACTTGCAACCATATACTAATAATGAATGACTTAGAACATGATTGCATAACTGAGTCTGAGCATGATACATGAACTGAACTAATTTCATGAATACATGATGTGACATGAGAATGGTTATAAGGTTGAGAAAAAAATAGGAGTGTCAATGTATGAGTAAACATAACCTCAGGCTGGATCTAGTTTCATGAAAAAAGGTTGGGAGATTTAATACATGAATACTCAAAATACTGCAACATCTCCCCCTTGGGATCATTTATCCCCCGAATGATACTGACTTAGCTGAAATACTAAGGAACGACTGAGATGATATACGAGAAACTTATGAAATGAATCATGACTAAATATATAGAATTTGAAACTGATGCATGAACTGAGCTGAATTCAAAATTTACATGGATACAAACAAACTATCTCTTGAAATGGTCATATTTATAAAACTTCAAATAGTAAGACTAGATTGAAAGATGGAAAACCATAAGAACTTGCCTATCTGACTACTAAATTGAATTTCTAGCTGTACAAACTGAATTATATGGAAAGCTTAAACTCAACTTGAGTATTTCTTCAACACTCTTTTTAAGAAGTTATAGTAATATTAGGGAGCAAAGGATCTTGGGCATGAGCTGATAGAGATGTCTGAATATGGAATTGCAACATGGCTATAATTCTGTAACATGGAACATAGCCTATAATACATAAGCTAGAATTGCTATGCCTTAGACAGTGCAATGTTTAACTTTCAAGCTTAGCCACACTTCTCAAATACTCCCCCAACTAGACTTTTTCTCTTAAATGTTTCACTTAACTTGAACCTATTTATAATCTTCATATGGAATTGATAACTCTATCGACTAAACTCTAAGTTGAACTAAATTCCCTCACTATGTTCAAGACCACTCGAATCTACAAAGTGCACACATAACATTGTAATACTAGTCTGAACCATGAATTCAATACTCCCTGTGTTTTCACAACTTTTCATCTCATGAATAATTCTTATTACCACTTCAACAATTATATTTAACCTCTTACTAGGAATTCACTAATGCGTAATGCATTCATCTACTTATACACCAATATGGCATTCAAGCCTATTATTATAACCACATATGAATGTCTAAGCAAACACCCCAAAAAGGATCTTTCTCATATTGTCTAAACCTCTATCAATTACAACTTTTTGCACTATTCTTAAGAAGATACATATGTAATTTTCAACTAACCATGACTTCTACCAAAAGCTTTGTCTCAATCTTTCTTCAACTTTATAACCATAGATAAATAAAGCATACAACAATCTTTCCTCCATAAGAACATTTACTCTCTTCTATCTAAACCATTAACCACTAATTTTTTTTCATCACCACTATCTTAACATTAGGGAAACGTCACTGAAAGCTTAGACCATGAGGACCTAAAGCATGAAATAATATTATGCATATATTGAACACTTAACTGAGGCCTAAGGAATAGAGTATCCACGACATGGATTCATTACAAAGATCACTACCACAGATATCCATGACATAAGATAAATTTCGCTAATCATTAAGAGTGTAGCATAAGTTTTTGGAACTGAACATACTGTAAAGCATGAGTACATGAGTTATGAGCTACATGACCTAAGTTTGGAGTTCATGATTTCATGGAACATGATTCATACTACTGAAAGAACTAGAACTCCTCATACTAGAAATTGGAAGAGTACTTGATTTAATGGAAAGTGCATATACATGAGTAGATGTAGTGATGACTGAAATACAACACTTTGCACTGAGATAATAATAGTTTGGGCATCATCCTTCCTTACTGATGTTCTACAACATATAAACATCACTACTAGAATCTGAGATCCTGAATTGGTTACTTGTTCTATCATCTCCCCCCGTAGTTTTAAGCCATCATTCTAAGTCTGCAGGACCCTTTAATAAACTCTATATTGAACTATAACCACTTTACTCTAGAGTCTGAGATATCATAATACACATAAATAATAAACTAATCCTAAAACACCATATCTTAAAGCGTAAAACCAACAACTATAAAAATTCCTTCTGAGATAGAACTCTTATATATCCCCAATAGTTATCATACAATAACTTAAACATTGACTAACTTAGAATTTTAAGTAGTATCACCATACCATGAGTTCATACAAACTAGAATTCTAACTCTTCTTTCTATTAGTTCAACCATCCATAATTCAAACTTAGATTCTAACATGTAACATGGGTAGTCCCAAACATTTAGTGAACCATACTACTTCCATCATAGCCTATTCATATCATATCTCTAAACTTATATTTTTCCCTAAACCATGAGAATTACCATCACACTAACATACTCAATATCAATATCATATAATTTTGTATCAACAAACTTAAATTTTTGCATACACTATTTCAAGCCTACTTGTTCACCTTTCATTCAAGTAGCCCTATGGATAAAAAATATGTAGAATCTAGATAAACATTATACCCAATTTACTACTACTAAACATCTAGGTTAATGCTTCTAACTCTAGATCATATGCTATCATAGGATTCTAAGAAGGGATCTAAAAGCACATATGACTTTGGCTTATTGTATGATTTTCATAAACATGAATAAAATCTTTCATGCTTTGGAACACAAAAACACTGATGAGATACTTTCGAGCGTGCGTAAAATCCCATAACTTTCTATGGGGACTATTTGAGAAAACTCTATCGATAGCAATTTAAGCCTCACTATTTCTGTTACCTAGAAAATAAGGCAGAGTTGACATGAATGGAGCATGATGAGAATCTGAATGAGTTTCTTAGAGAACCTTTCTATAGCATGATTTGAAACATAAAAGAAGGGAAATATTTCTTAAATGCCCTATAGCCTCTTAAAGAAAAGTACAGACATTTCCGTACCATTTCTCAAAACTCTACAAGACACGACTTCATAGACACCCTAGGACATTTGAACTCTGGGCTCTGATACAAAGTTTTTTACGACCCGAGACTATCTCTAATCATAACACGGTGCTTGAAACCATAAGTTATCCCAAACTAACCTATGAACTTGCATGATACTTGAGTAATTGATTTAGAATATATTAAATAGCTAGTTTTTCTATGTGGAAACATAGTCAGAATGAAATCTGAGTAAGTATGGAACTGATAAAGTTAATAATTTGGTAAAACTGAAGAGAGAGCTAAAATTTACATTTTATGACCCTGACTAACTATCTATGAAGCCTCTACTATACTGACTATAGATAGTTGGGGCATGCCTCCAACAACCCCTAATCAATACATGTGAATAATTAAAATAAAGTACATGGAATACAACTATTTGGAGTTTCCCAAACACTAGAACTCATCACCTGTTAGGTGGAAACCCAGAAATTATCCAATTCAGATGTGAAAGATACATATGGTACCTATATTATGAAGGATGTAGCCACAAACATATATATATGGTCATTATATTGGAATGTACTAAGTATATGGAGATATAATGTAATGCCCCGAGTCTGCACCCCAGATACCACACGGTGCTTACGACCATGAAGGACCACAAGCTAAACCCATAACTAATATATGTTGTGAGCACTGAGTAACAATACTATAATAAATGCAGAAAAATAGGATTAAATGCCATAAGGTTCAAAACCTAAAATACTAATAAAGAATACCAACTGTAATAATAATTTGTACAACTAAATAATGTTTGAAATTCTAGTTTAAAAGCCTCTATCTATCTGAATTTGGAGTTGATGGGACAAGTCCCCAACTAACTCTGACTACTAAAATAATGAAATGATATGATAACTTTGTCTTCAAACTATGAGGACTTACCACTAGGTCTACTGATAGTCTGGACTGCTAAGTTTGATTAGGAGCCCAGGCATCTGAACCTATGATATAAAACATCATAGCACAAAAGAAAAGGTGTGTGTCAATACTTTGAATGTACTGGTATGCTAAGTGAGGTAGGCTGATGTACAAGGGTTTATATGTATGAATAATAACTGACTAAATAGTATGAATACAACTAAATAAGAGTACATGTATAATTAAAACTGAAGAAATACTTTTTATGCAGTACTATACACATATCTACATATGCCGTGTCTGAGATCATAGTAACACTGGATACTGAGTTCTTATAATAAAATAACTCATAGCTGAGTTTATTGATAATTGTATTGCTGATAGATGGGTGACTATTTTTTATAGTCTTAATTCTGTAGAACTTAACTGAGTTCAATACTTAGATTAAAACTGAAACTATGGGGGTAATTATCTAACCGACATGGCCCCCTTTGAACTGATTAGGGTCCAACCTGTACATCAGCTGGAAGGGTTTCAGTATCATGTCATGGGTAAAGAATAGTGCTGAGTCACCCTCATCTAGTAGGCTCTCTGAACGAGAAAGGTGGTACCTTTAACTAGTAGGTAGAACACCTCATCAACCCTCAACTAGCAGGTTGATGTCTCAACCTACGCTGGCTAATCATTCTGGAATACCAGGAATGCTTTAAAGGGTCACATCCTCTACTGGATGGTGAGTCCCCATCCTTGGGTTTACTCGGTGTTGAATCCTACTCCCAAATGAATAGATGTTGAACTGATTTCTAAACTATTCTACAATAGACTAAACTATTACTAACCTTGTTTATTGACTGAACTAGACTGAGTTCACTGAGTACTGTAACTGATTGAATGTTTTGAGTTCTATTTCTAACTGGATGTACTGAGTTTTGTACTAACTGAACGTTACTGTACGTGAAATTACTGAAACTATTCTGATGCTACTATAATTCTAGGTAAACAGCTAGATTGTCGAGTATTAGATACCCGCAGGACTCGATAACATGAAAAGTAAAGTATAGCATGATCTTGAAAAGCATTACAATGTTCATAACTCATTCGTAGAGACATTTTATCCAACACTTGTAAGATATAAGCTTGTACATATGCTAGCATGTCATGATTTCCCCATTTAATCCACAAGAGAAATTTATCAAACAGTTGGGGAACATAATCTATGCACATAATATAATCAATATGTAGGCATCATGATTTCCAATCCCAACTTACTTCAAGGGCTTTAACATGAATTCACATAATACTACACATATGTCCAATAAATTTACATGAATCTTGTTATAAATCATGAAGTAGAAATCCAATTAATATCATAATCCTGAATACATTTAAGTCCAACATAGAATTCATGAATTCAATAAACTTTATGTTTTAAAAAGAGGTTCTTCAACTCCTAGGGTGGAAGGAATCCCTTGGATGAACACCTAACATACCTTGGTTGTTAATTCTCTGAAAGTTGTGTAGAATTTCTTGAAGCTTGAATCTTGAATTGGAAGCCCTAGGGTTTTTTTTTTGAGTAATTTTGAGAATAATGAGTGTTTTAGCCCTAGAAATGACTTAATCTTGTTTTTATGGGGCTGAATACGGGTGGAAAATAACCCAATTACTCCTCTGGATGTCGACTTTTAATGACCGAAAATGTGTCTAGTGACACATACCGCATTGATGACATCAACTTCATGACCAATGCACCACGATGAGTTCATATGGATTCACTAAAATTGCACATAAATCTAGGGGAAAATTATCTGTCGACGCGATGGGCAACGTGATGAGTTGAGATCGCGTCGACCCACTATTTTGGTATCCGAAACATGGTTCAAATAAGATCTAAAAAATTTAAAACTCACTCGAATTGACCTACTGACATTTATGATCATGAATCAACCAAAAAAATTAATATTTTAAGGTAATAAGGGTCGTAGAATAGGACTGCTAACTAATGAAGGCTAAAATACTTCTAAGTATAAACACTTAGCTGAAATTTCTAAGTTTGGAACCTCTTTTCAAGCTTTAACGGACTAAGTTAAGCTTAGAATTTTGTGGGGTCTTACACATACACTAAATCATGAAAATATTTCAAATATATTTTAAAATGGAGGATATAAGTTATTTGCTAAAAGATACATTTGAAACATGACTATATGTGAAAACTGTAAATCATAGAGAATTTATAAATGATGAGTTGAGAATAATTTTGTAAGCTAGGAGGCAGTAGAATTATAAATGCTGTAAAAGTTTTACTGAGGAAGATGTATAAATACTGGATTTGAAACTATATGATGGGAACTGACTTAACTAAAGGATCTTAATATACAAACATATTGGTCCTAAATGAATAGACATACAAAACCAACATAACATGTATTAAGTAGATCTAATTAACTAAATGATGGATGCCCGTGTGACCAAACAACTGAAATCTAAGTAAAGGGATAACTATATACTGATAAGAGGATATATGAGTATTGATCAATTGATAAGTTAATACTAAATAACTGACATTTGAATACTAATTTGCTGATGTTTGGATTGTCTAAAATGCATGGGATACTTATATATGAGATAAGGACTAACTGTATAACATGAGATAGCTAAGCATGAATGCAGAAACATATTATATCTGAGAATACAAGACCAAGCATAAATCTGTAATCTGATGAATGGATAAATATATAATATCTGAGAATACAAGACCAAGCATAAATTTGTAATCTGAAAGACTGAAAACTATGTAACTAAATAATTGAAAGTCTATACACTTGGTCAAGCAATCCTGAACTAAGAATACAATAAATACTGTACTGAGACTGTGAGAGATATTATCTAACCGGTATGCCTCAATCTAAGCTGAGTTTTCAAACTGAACATGCATATCTGATGCATGAGTACATAGTTGAACTGATTCATAAATGCATGACTATCATGAAAATGATATGCAATGGTAATGAATACCAAATTGTAATAGTAAATGAACATGGAACTAAGCAAATCTAAGGAAGACTATTACCTAGAGCTGAATCTGAGTTTGCAAAGAAGAGGTGAGGATACTTGGTCCACATATCTACTTCTGCTTCCCAAGTAGCTCCCTTAATGGACTGATTCTGCCAAAGAACTTTGACTAGAAAAACTTCTTTGTTCCTCAATTTTCAAACCTGATGATCGAGAATTTCGACTGGGATCTCTTTATAAGAAAGGTTGTTTTAAACATCTATACCCTCTATAGGGACTACAACTGCTGGGTCAACTATGCACTTCTTTAACAAGGAGACATAAAATACTAGATGTACTGAAGCTAAGTCTGAAGGCAACTCAAGCTCGTAAGCTACCTTTCCAAAATGGATCAGTATTCAGTAAGGACCGACATATTAGAGACTGAGTTTACCCTTCTTGCCAAACCTCTTCACTTCCTTCATATGAGAGATTTTTAAATACACATAATCACCAATCTGAAACTCAAGAACCTTTCTTCGCACATCTTCATGCAACTTCTGTTGGCTCTGAGCTGTTTGAAGCCTTTCCCTGATCAACTGAACCTTTTATAAGGTATCAAATACCAAGTAAGGCCCTACCACTGTGGCGTTACCTACTTTAAACCAACCAATAGGAGATCTACATCTCCTCCCATAAAGTACCTTGAACGGATCCATTTGAATGATGGAATGATAATTGTTGTTATATGAGAACTCAATCAAGGGCAAGTGGTCATCCCAAATCCCCTTAAAGTCAATGGTACACGCTCTTAACATATCTTTCGAAGTCTGAATGGTCCTGTTTGCTTGACTATCTATCAGAGGGTGGAAGGTTGTACCAAGGTGAACTTGGGTACCAAGACCCTTTTGGAAGGCTTTCCATAAGTGAGAGGTAAACTGCATATCTCTATCTAAGATGATGGAAAATAAAACTCCGTGCAATCTGAAAAACTCTCTAACATAAACCTTGGCATAATCCCTGGCTGAATAAGAGGTATGAATTGGTAAGAAATAAGCTGATTTGGTCATCCTATCTATAATGACCCAAATTGAATCATGTTGATACGAGTACGGGGCAAACCCATCATAAAGTCCATGTTCACTTTCTCCCACCTCTATGTGGGTATACTGAACTCTTGCACGGAACCACTACGTTTTTGGTGCTTAATCTTAACCTTCTGACATGTTAAACACTTAGCCATAAACTCTACATTGTCTCTCTTTATCCCACTCCACCAATAGACCTCCCGCAAATTGTGGTACATCTTAGTGTCCCCTGGATGAATAGAGTAACGTGCACCATGATTTTCTGCAAGAATTCATTACCTTAATTCTTCTACACCTGGCATGCATTACCGACCCTGTCAATGGAACACACCATTTCCCCCTTAGGAGAAAACCTCTACTTTTTGATCTCTGACTAACTCTTTCAACTTGACTAAACTAGGATCTTTATCTTGCTTTTCCTTCACTTCGAAAACCAGAGATAATTTTGAACTATTTTATACCTATACACTTCCCTCTATTGAATTGACTAAAAAGATACCTAGTCGGGCAAGCTGATGAACTACTTGAACTAACTTCTTATTATTATCCTCCACGTGAGCAAAACTACCAATAGACATCCTACTGAGAGCATCCGCCAAGACATTGTCCTAGCCTGGGTGATACAGGATGCTCATGTCACAGTCCTTCAACAACTATAACCATCTCCTTTGATATAGGTTAAGATATTTCTAAGAAAACACATACTACAGGCTCCTGTGGTCTGTGAACACATGAACATGTACCCCATACAAATAATGCCTCCAAATCATTAAGGCAAACACCACAGTTGCTAACTCAAGATCATGAGTGGGGTAATTATTTTCATAGGGCTTAAGTTGTCTAGAGGCATAAGTTAAGACCTTACCTCTCAATATCAAAACATACCCCAAACACCCTTTAGAAGAATTACATTATACCACAAACCTATTTGAACCATCTAGTAGAGTTAAAACTGGGGTTGTAGTGAGTCGAGTCTTTAACTCCTAAAAATTCTTCTCACAAGAATCTAAATACTGGAATTTGACTTTTGTCTGAGTCAATCTGGACATGAGGGATGCAATAGATGAGAATCTCTCAATAAACCATCGATAATAGCCAGCCAATCCCAAGAAACTCTTGATATCTGATGAAGAGATAGGTTTGGGCTAGTTTCTTACTACTTTCGTCTTTTGAGGATCCACTCTAATGCCATCATTGGAAACTATATAGCCTAGGAAAGCTACTGACCTTAGAAAAAATTTGCACTTACTGAATTTGGTGAACAACTGATGGGATCTGAGGGTCTATAACACTATTTTAAGATGGTCTGGATGTTCATGTTCACTGCGGGAGTAGACAAAAATGTCATCAATAAAGACTATGATGAACATATCTAAGTAATTCTTGAACACGTGGTTCATCAAGTCCATGAAGGCTACTGGTGCAGTGGTAAGACCAAATGACATGACTAAGAATTCAAAGTGGCCATACCGACATCTAAAAACTACTTTAGAATGTCACATGCTCTGACCCTGAGCTGATGATAGCCTGAACTGAGATCTATCTTAGAGAAGTAACTGGTACCCTGAAGTTGGTCAAATAAGTCATCGATTCTAGGAAGTGGATACTTATTCTTGACCATGACTTTATTTAGCTAACGGTAGTCTATACACATCCTAAAAGAACCATCTTTATTATACATGAATAGAACTGGTGCACGCCAAGAGAATACGTTGGATCTAATGAATCCCTTATCTAGGAGATCCTTTAACTGTTCTTTTAATTATTTGAGTTTTGTTGGAGCCATTCTATATGGTGAAACAAAGATAGGCTGAGTATCTATAAGAAGGTCTATTTGAAATCAATTTTCCTTTTGGGAGGGACCCCAAGAAGATCTTCAGGAAATACATAAGGAAATTCACATACTACTGATACTGACTCAACATTAGGGGTCTCTGAACTAGAGTCTTGAACTCGAATAATATGATACACACATCCTTTAGATATCATTCTTCTCTCCCTAAGGTAAGAAACAAGTTGACCCCTAAGTGTTAAAGTACTACCCCTCCATTCAAGGACAGGTTTATTTGGAAACTAAAAATGGACAATTCAATTTTTGTAGTCAACTGAAGTATAGAATGAATGAAGCCATCCATACCGAGAATGACATCCAAATCTATCATCTCTAATTCTACTAAGTTTGTTGAAGTAACTTTCTGAGATACCATAACTGGATAGTTCCTATATACCCATCGAGATATTATAGAATTACCCACTGGGGTAGAGACTAAGAAGGGCTCTGCTAGGATTTCGGGACTGACTTAAAAGTTAACATCTATATAATGAGTTAAAAAAGGCAAAGAAACTCCTAGATCTAGCAAAGCATAAATGTGTAAATAATAAAATTGTAACATACTAGTGACCACATCAAGAGAACTTTTCTGGTCCTGTTGGGATTGAAGTGCATAGAGTCTTTTTAGGCGTTTCCCACTAGTGGTACTAGAAGCGGCACCCTACTGATTTGGGCAACCAAACTAAGCTGAAGGATGATTATACTAACCCTGAGAACCTGATTGAGGAAAATATCTGACCCTATGGCCTGGCTTGCCATATTTGAAACATACATCACTGCCAGCCCTATAGACACCCAGGTAGTTTCTACCATATTTCTAGTAAAGAGGATTTGTTCGGGTACTGCTAATACTACCCTGAGGTTTTAGGCTTGGTGCCCTATCTCTATTGTCGTCTTTGAATTTTGAAACTGGAGTATTGCTTGAGGATGGAGCTGGAACTAAGTATTTTGGGTAGAACTGAGAACGATTTCCACCTTCTGACTTAGGCTAAGCGAAGTTAAAGCTACTTGTTCTATCTCTCTTATTCTCCATATGCTTAGCCTCCTCTATCTGCTGAGCATGGACCATGAGCCTGGATATATGTATCTCCTTAATCAGTATTTTGGTCCCACACTATTAGACACGCCAAACACAAAATTACTCATCTTAGATCTGCTATCTCCTACCACATAAGGAGCATATCTATCTAGCTAAGTAAATTTGAGAGAATACTCTTCACTATCATATTACCCTGCTTCAGATTAATAAACTACAAATCTTTCCTTTCCTCAACTCCAGTGGGGAGAACCTATCTAAGAAAATTATGGCAAACTTCTCCCATTCTATAGGCCTTATATCTGTGTCCCTCTCTACCTTCCACTACTTGAACCATGAGTTAGCCATATCCTACAACAGATATGCATCCAACTCAGCACACTTACTAGCTATCACCCCCATAATATTTATAACTTTCTGCACCTGATCAAGGAATTTCTATGGGTCCTCATCTAACTTAGACCTGGTAAAGGCTGGAGGGTTCATTCGGGTGAAGTCCCGAACTCTAGCTGCAGCGGCCGCTGGGTTTGCTAAAATGGCAGCTAGGCATTCATTTTGGGCTACCACAGAATGATCTAAAGTGGTGAAAACTGCTCTGAATTCTACGTGTGAGACATGCTCATCCAGGGGATCTGCCTGGACAGGTGGAGATGCTGGTTGATTTCTGTTCTTCTTTCATTATTCTTTTGGGAAGCATATTATGTAAATAGAAATAACAAAAGGATTAGACTGAGAGTTTAACTTGACATCATGCTCACTCGCACGGTATGAATATAGAAAGAAGGGAAACTTTTCTTAAAAATGCCTCATAGCGTTTTGTACATAAGTGTGTCGCGCTATGCACCCATGCACAAGAATCAACTAGACGGGGCTTTCAGACTTCCTAGGACTTCGTTGAACCTTAAGCACTGATACCAAGTTTGTAACACCCCAAATCTGCATCCCAGGTGCCACATGATGCTTACGACCCTAAAGGAACACAAACTAACCCATGACTGATATCTGTTATAAGCACTGAGTAACAATAATGTAATAAATGCAAAAAAAATAGGCTGAAATACCATAAGATTCAAAAACTAAAAGACAGATAAAGAACACCAACTTTAATAATAATAGGTATAACTGAATACTATCTAAAATTCTAGTCTAAAAGCCTCTATCTTTTTGAATATGGAGTTCATGGGAAAAGTCCCCAACTAACTCCGACTATTGAAATAAACTGACTACTGAAATAATGAAAAGATATGATAACTTTATCCTCAAACTATGAGGACTCACCACTAGATCTGTTGCTGATAGTCTTGGCTGCAAAGTTCGGTTAGGATCCCATACATCTGAACCTATGATATAAAACATCATACCATAAAAAAAAGGTATGTGTCAATACTTTGAATGTAATGGTATGCTAAGTGAGGTAGGATGATGTAAAAGGGTTCATATGCATGAACAATATCTGACTGAATAGCATAGATACAACTAAATAAGAGTACATGTATAACTAAAACTGATAAGACACTATTTATGCAGTACTATGCACATATCTACATACATTGTGTCAGAGATCATAGTAATACTGGATACTGAGTTTTGATAACTAAATGACTGATAGCTAAGTTTAATGATAACTGTATTACTGATAGCTGGGTGACTATTTCTGACAGTCCTGATTCTGTAGAACTAAACTGAGTTCTATACTGACACTAAAACTGAAACTATGGGAGGTAAATATCTAACCAACATACCCCTCTCTAAACTTATTGGGATCTAACCTATAAATCTAGCTGGAAGGGTATCAGTACCCCACCATGGATAAAGACAAGTGCTGAGTTACCCTCATCTAGCAAGTGCTTTAAACGAGAATGGTGTACCCTCAGCTAGCAGGTTGAACACCTCATTAACCCTCAACTGGAAGGTTGATGTCTCAACCTACGCTGGCTATGTTGTTTTGGAATGCCAGGACTTTTTCTAAGGGTCACACCCTCTACTAGCAGGTGAGTCCCTATTCTTGGGTTTACTAAGTGTTGAATCATGCTCCTAACTGAATAGATGTTGAACTGATTTCTAAACTATTCTAGGCTAGACTGAAGTATTACTGATCGTGTTAACTGAATGAACTAGACTGATTACACTAAGTACTATAACTGATTGAGTGTTTTGAGTTCTATTTGTTGACTGGATATACTGAGTTCTGTACCGACTGAATGGTACTGTACGTGACATTACTGAGACAATTCTGAAGCTACTGTAATTCTAGGTAAACACCTAGATTATTAGGTATTAGATACCCGTAGGACTCGATAACATAAAAAGTAAAATATAGCATGATCTTGAAAAGCATTACAATGTTCATAACTCATTCATAGAGATATTTTATCAAACACTTGTAAGATATAAGCTTGTACATATTCTAGCATGTCATGATTTCCCCATTTAATCCACATGAGAAATTTATCAAACACTTGGGCAACATAATCTATGCACATAATACTAATCAATATGTAGGCACCATGATTTCCAATCCCAATATACTTCAAGGGCTTTAAGATGAATTCACATAACACTACTGTAACACCCTGCATTTTTGAGCTAGAAAGTGAACCGTTATTAATATATGTGTAAGCTTTAATTCCATGGTTTATAGGTAAATTCATGTGTCGTGATCCTTCTCCAATTGTATGAAGTGATTATGAGGTGAAAAGTCTTCATAAAAATTACTTAGAGCGAAGTTGAGCTAAGAGTCATTCATTTATCCAAAGTTGGATATTTGAGTCTATAAGGGTCTACTTTGAACGTGTATAACTTTTGATACATATAGAATTTTGCTTATCAAGACCCACTAAATTGTAGATAATTGAATTGGTTTTCCAATGATACCAATTTTGCTTAAATTCGATAACTAGGCAAAAAGTTATAGCATTTTTCCATCTGAGGCAGTAAGCCAACGTGATCTTGACACGCCATGTCGACTGCACCTCGACACAAAATTTGAC
This sequence comes from Capsicum annuum, assembly GCF_002878395.1. Lineage (NCBI taxonomy): Eukaryota > Viridiplantae > Streptophyta > Magnoliopsida > Solanales > Solanaceae > Capsicum > Capsicum annuum. The sequence goes on along the minus strand of NC_061122.1, from coordinate 124,024,414 downwards.
GCAAATATAAAGTGGTTTTACGCATTATTTCAATTCCTAAAGGGTCTAGGGTCACTTTAGTCATATTTCCTCACCCAAATTTCATCCCTAATTATCCTTAAAACAAAATTAATCATATTAGTAATGTTTTACTCTTTCTTAAGATTCCTAATTCATCTTTCAAGAACACAAGAGGAGAAAACAACTATGGTTTGGACAATCAAGCTTAAAGGTTAAATATTTTCAAAATTTCTTCATGATTCTTCGCAAGTAAGGTACGTGGGACTAGCCTAAACCTCATGGGCATGGATTTTACTATTTTAAAATTAGTTTTAAAGTATATATATATATATACCTACAAACTAATTTAGTTTCAAGATTGTTGATGATGAGGCATCAAGGATTTCATATTGTTATAAAGAAACTGTGGAGATTGTGATGAAGCATTTTTAACTCAAAATACATTTGTGTGATCTCGTAATGTCAATATTAAGAATTAAATGAGAGCATGAAACTTGTGATTTCCTCTTTTACTACAAATTTCATTGGATTTACATATTTTGAATTAAATTTGCAAATTTTTAAAAGCTTTGGTCTGTTGATGGATTATTACAGATGAATTATATTGGTTGTTTTCATAAAGTAATGAAAGAGTATTTTTACTTGTTGTATAATGATCATAATTCTCATTTAGAATTGTTTTAAAGTGATTGAAAAGGATGACCACCGTAGAATAAGTATCTAGAATGGGATAATTTTAATTGTTTTGAAATATGAACTTTTGTTCAAATGGTAGATCTTTTGGATGGTCAATAAACCTCTGTTAAAATGAGATAAGGGTAGTAGATATATTGTGACATGAAAAGTCATGAACTGATGAATGCATTTCTAAAGTTTCAGATTATGCTTATGTAATTTGAAACTATTTCAAGATGACATATGATTTATAAAATGCTCTCACCTATGTTTTTATAAAAATTCATATTTTGTTTTTAGATTATTCTGCATACCAGTACATCTGTATTGACCCCTCTATATTTCAGGATCCTGAGACATAGTCCTGAGGTCCCATTAAATAGTATGTTGACTTGTCAGAAGTTTGTAGTTGGTGAGCCTCTCTAACTTCGGAAGGCATGTATTAGAACTTGTTATTGTTATTTCATTTTGATTCATAGTCCTACTGGGGGCCTTGTCCCAAATTTTAGTCAAATGTCATTTTCAGTTGTTAGAGATTTTGCAGACTAATGTTAGACATTGTTAGAGGTTTCTGGTTTCTATTTCAGACTATTCAATTTAATTATGATATTGACCATGATTCCATATATTTTTATATTTTCACATTTTTCTTCATATTTTGTGAAAGTGTTATAATTATCAGATAAAGAAGGGTGCTCGGGCCTTCATGGTTTGGGATGCCCATCACAGCCAGGGCCCTAGTTCGGGTCCTGAAAAACTTGATATCAGAGCATGGTTCATGGTCCCAGGATGTCTACAAAATCTTGCCTAGTGGAGTCTTGCTTATGGGTGTGTTGTGCACCACACTTATAATCAGGAGGCTACCGGGCATTTAGAAGTTTATTCTTATTCTTTCATACTCTAGTTTGTTCTATAATGTTGTCCATAAGAAAGTTATCCAAATTCATTCCTTCCTCTAATTTCATGGGCCATGCCTCATTGTTAAGGCGATACAAGTCTAAGAGTCTAGCACCCCCATTGATATGGTTCTCTCTGATTGAGTAATCTATAAAGTTATGGGATAGCACAAGGACTTGATATGATTCCATTAGTGCTTCAAGTTGTATTGATTTAAGTATGTGCCTTTATTCTTATAAAATTGTGCTTTTCAGCTTAAGGTACAAAGTCTATTCAGCCACTTTTCAAAATTCTTATTACAGATGTCTTGCATAAGGTTAATGATATATAGCAGAATGTTGGAACTATATTTCCACCTGAGTAGTAGTATATGTTAAATTGTTATGAACTTTTGGTAGTAAGATGGGAAAAGAAGTTTGTAATATGAAGTCACAAAGTTAGAAGTCAGAGTGAGCGTGACTTTTGTGTAAATAAATAATTTTAGTTGTTTAACCATTGATTGAGAGATGGGTTGCCATTGTATAGTGATAGAATAATATGGTATAGTAATAGACTATTGTGTAGCAATAATTGTAGATTATATGGTAGTCTGTGAAGGAAGATACAGGATATGATTATTAGTTATTCAGAATTGGGAAGGATCTCAGAATAGATGGTTATAGTGGTTGTGGAAATCATTTAAAGGGGTAGATTAGTTGTAAGTTATAGGTAGTGACTCATTAGTGTTTATTGAATTTTAAAGATCATGGTAATGTATGATTAGGTAAGTAAGTATGATGTGAGGAGTTAGAATATGTTGATAAGATTGAAATGGGTTATGTTATAAGAATAAGATCTACAAATCTTGTCATGTGACTTTACCCCTTTGATTGTTTTTTCCTTAGTAGTTGTAAACTACTATTATGTGAGAATGTAGGTAGTGGAATTTAAGGTATAGTATTAATATCATGAAGGGGATATGATAGTAGGTAGTAGCTAGGCGAAATAAAGTATTTTGGGTTAATTTCCCAGTTTGATGGATTAGTATAGTATGTGGCATGCTTCGTTGGTGGTATATGATTGATGTTAGACTATAAGATTGAACGTTAGATGTGAAGTATGGTGGTAAGAGTAATAGCTTAAGATTAATGATGCATGTTTTGTGGAGTAATTAGCAGGGTTGATATGATGTGTTAAATAGCCTAGGTTGATCATTTATGAAAAGTTTAAGTGGTAATTGTGAGGTATATGTTACATGAGGACTAGTGTTAAAATAATGAATTATGGTTGAATCATTAAGTGGATAAGAACATGAGTATATAGGAATAAGTTGAACCCCAGGTTACAGGTTGTTAGATAAAGTTGTATGTGTATAAGTGTTTTGTGTACCTAGATTTAGTTATTGAATCTTTTAGTATGGAGAAGCCTGGGAAGTTGTTGTAGGGTATTCTTTAGAGTTGAATTGAGGAGATATAGGTAAGGAAAGTACACCTTTGGTATAGTTTTATAGATTTCGTTAAGTCGTAGGTTATGTGATTAAAGGTGTAATAAGAGTGTTCTAAGGAATTGAAGATGCCGTGTTAAGTGTTTAGAAGTGTGGGTGTCTATTCCCATGAAAAATTTAGTCATAAGTTGTAAAGTGATGGCTATGGAGGCTAGCAGAAGTTAAGAGTAGCATTTTTAGAAAGCGAGGCCTTCAGAGTATAGTTCATCAGGGAGAGTCTAGAGTTTGAGAATATAGTGGTGTCTATGTTATGTTAAGGGTTGTGGCTATAAATTTTGATGTGAGGTTATGTCCGTAAGTCTAGGATTATGACTTTGATCTAAGGGGGAGATAGTGAATGAAGGTAGTTCCTAAATGTTCTCAATGTGGCAAGTTGTGGGAATGAACCATGATAAACCTAATTCTACTTAAGCATAACCCTCCTACTTTAATTTAGTAGAGTATCCTGCTAATGTCTTACGTCATCTGTTTTAGTCATGCCTATGCCTATGGTTCGAGTTTTCTAAGGACTTATGTTTATGATCTAACCTCTAAACTAGAAGCAATTATGTCCCTCAGTAATCCAGTCTTTCATATATTCAAGCCATATGTTATGTTCTTCATGATCCATGAAAATCTATGTCTCTCAGCCTGCTTTGTCCTAAGAAAATATATTTCTATATGTTATCGATTCATCCTATGTCGGGTTTACCCAAAGTGATAAAGTTTATTTAAACTCATGGTAAATCTTAGTCCCTTAAATAAGCAGCAATCACTTCAAGCAACAATCTTTGTCTTAGTTGTAATGTAACGCCCCGTAGCATTCTTGACTCAATACCACTATTGGTTGCATGTATGGAGATCTGCCAACCTAAAAATTTTTGTAATTGTTAAAAGAGTTAGTCATATTTATGAGCTCTTAACTTCCATGATTTTCAAATTGATCTTCTCAACCCCGAGATATAGATTTTTGAGTTGATTCATGATCAGGGGTGTAAAAGGGGTGTCTCGATAAAGTTTATGATTTTTCTGATGATGTTTGAGGCATGTTTGGATGATCAAAATAGTAGACCAACGTGATGTCAATACGTCGCACCAGAAATCGCATCATCGGTAGGAACCGACGCGGCGCGGCGCTTAATGTATCAGGTACCTAGTTCATCTTACTGATTTCCAGGTCTAGGAGGGTAATTTGGTCTTTTTACCTTGTTTTATCTTGGTATGTGCACCAATGTTTTCTCACTGTGCTCTATCCTAAGAATTAATAATGCATTGTGTTTCTTCCGAGCGACTCTTTACTTATGATTCAGACACTTGATATATCGAGTACTTCGTGTTTATTTTATTGTACATTCATTTTATGTCCCTCTTTGAGTAGTGAAATAAGTATAAGTTATGGTCTAATAGTGATAGTTCCATTTATGACATTTATGCTCAGTTCCCTTTATGACCTTCCATATCATAGAATGATGGTAGTTCTGGAAGCGCGGTGATGTGTTAGGTAGATGAGTAGATGTTCTTGAAGGTGAAAATTTTTATGTGATTTTTTGAGCTGAGGCTATAGAAGATGGGGGACAGAAGGGGATGAACTTTTATTATGAGAAATAGTTAGGAATGAGATAATAGCAAAAATCTTTGTGAATGTGATTGAATTTGTTGGTCTTAGTGGAGGAAGTCCATGATGTAGGTGTAGTGATGATAGGCTTGAATATTGTGATTGATGAAAACACAACCCATATACTATGTGGTTATTATTCCTTGAATTAAAACCTGAGTATGTTTGACGATTGTGATAAGGTGAGGTAATATTTTTAATGGGATGTAAAGTACAGGGTCCTATAGCTTAAGTTATCACCTTGTTACTCCCAGTTAGGCTTCAATATAAAAGCACACTGTAGTGAAACTCAAATTCTTATGGCTAGATATGTGATGGGAGAATAGTAAGATGGAAAGGACAAAGTATGTTATTTAATATTGGGGCATAGCTGAGTAGTGCCTTTAAGCTAAGTCGATTCGTTTTATCATAAGAGGTGGAGAATGGTTCTATCCCTATCCCCCGCAAAATCTTATTTCATGATTAGTACCAATATAAATCAGGTCTATGATCATCAAATAAACCCTTGCCTTATGTTGTGATGATTATGATTCATAAAACTTATGTACAAGATCATCCCTATGTAAAGTCTCATTATCTCATGTTTCGTACTTTCACATTTCACTAGGGGTTATCATGAAGCTCGTTTGATGCCTTTACATATTTTTTAAAGGAAACATGTTCAATGCGAGGTTTAATTCTTTATTCTAGACTTTTATAACTTCAACAAGTCCCTACCCATCATTCAGTGATGAATGATCCCAAGGGGGAGATAATGTAACACCCCACATTTTTTAGCTAGAAAGCAAACCGTCATTCCTATGTTCGTAAGCTCTAATTCCATGGTTTATATTTAAATTCATGTTTCATGATCCTTCTCCTAGTGTAAGAACAGATTATGAGGTGAAAAGTGTTCATAAAAATCACTTAGAGCAAAGTTGAGCTAAGAGTCATTCATTCATTCAAAGTTGGATATTTGATTCTACAAGGGTCTATTTTGAACGAGTAGATAATTTAATTAACTTTTTAAAAGTACCAATTTTTCCTAAATATGATAACCCAGTGAAAGTTAAGGCATTTTCCGTGTGAGGCAGTAAGCCGACGCGATCTTGACGGGTCGGGTCGACTGTGCCCGACATTAAATCTTAAGCAAATTGAAAGTGTTTTTACACGTTCTTTCAATTTCTTAAGGGTCTAGGGGAACTATAGTCATATTCACTCACCCAAATTTTGTTCCTAATTATCCTTAAAATGAAATTAAGCCTACTAGTAACGTTTTACTCTCTCTTAAGATCCCTAATTCATCTTTCAAGAACACAAGAGGAGAAAACAACTAAGGTTTAGGAAATCAAGCTTAAAGGTCAAATCTTTTTAAAAATTCTTTATGGTTCTTCACAATTAAGGTACGTGGGATTATCCTAAATCTCATAGGCATGGGTTTTACTATTTTTAAATTTGTTTTAAAGTTTATATATATACCTACAAACTAATTTGGTTTCAAGATTGTTGATTATTATGCGTCAATGATTTCATATTGTTGTAAAGAAACTATGGAGATTGTGATGAAGCATTTTCAACTAGAAATACTTTTGTGTGATCTTGTGATGTAAATATTGGGAAGTTAATGAGAGCATGAGACTTGTGATTTCCTCTTTTACTACAAATATCATTGAATTTACATATTGTGAATTGAATTTACAAACTGTTAGAAGCTTAGGTCTATTGATGGATTATTACAGATGAATTGTACTGGTTGTTTTCATGAAGTAATGAAAGAGTGTTTTTATTTGTTGTATAATGATCATAATTCTTATTTAGAATGGTTTAAAGTAATTAAAAAGGATGACCACTGTAGAATAAGTATCGAGAATGGGATAATTTTTAACTGTTTTGAAATATGAACTTTTGTTCAGATGGTAGATCTTTTGGGTAGACAATAAACCTCTTTTGAAATGAAATAAGGGTAGTAGATATGTTGTGACATGACTTGCAAGTCAGGGTATGACAATACCCTGTTATTGATGTACCCAAAAAATATTAAGAAAGAAAGCATATTTCAAAGAAGATATGGTTTAAAGAATCCAAAATTGGGCTTAAGAGAGTTAGATGGTCACCCAAAGAAGGCACGAGTCAAATTACTCATTTCCCGAAACCATGATTTACCGACACGGGTTTATGATACTCGAAAGGGAAATTATACACTGTCGACGGCCTTAGGGGATAGTAGAATAAGCAAAAACTCCAACCCTTGCGGCAAACTTAGGTTGGGGGCTTGGCCGCCAGGTCAAGGGCGGATCCCATATAGCCCATGGGGTAGCAGAATTGTAGGATGTACTATATGACTCAGAAGTAAGATAAAGAGTAGAGTCATGAACTACTGAATGTGTTTCTAAAGTTTCAGATTATGCCTATGAGATTTCAAACTGTTTCAAGATGACATGTGATTTCTGAAATGCTCTCACCTATGTTTTTATAAAAATGCATATTTTTTTTTTGGATTGTTCTGCATACCAGTACATCTGCATTGACCCCCCATATTTCAGAATCCTAAGACACAAATCTTGATTTGAATCCCGTAACTAACGGTGGGATCTTTAGACCTGGTGCACCTCGTATTTAATGATGAATGTTACAGTGCTCACTAGTGGGAAGGTATAACTAGCATACTGTTACTGATCTCCCTCGAGTAAGGACATACTGATATGATATTTGACTCATTTATGAGGAGTCCACTATTATGGGCAATTATTGATGAAGAAGAATGTCACACTGATTACATGATTCATTCTTGGAAACCTCCCAAATATGTAATATTTGATATCATACGATACTTTTTGAATTTATGACTGAACTATTATTTTGCTTTGCTTACATAAAACAAAGAATATTGTTAATTGTTACTATTTTCTAAAAGAGCATTTATTTCATGGTATTTTATGACTTTTCCCCATTTAAAAAGTTATGGTTAAGCGTTATTACTCACTGAGCTTGATCACTCTTCGCTATTATTTTTACAAAGAACGTAGGTGACGGTGAGGATTTTGTTAGCTAGAGGATTCAAGTGGTCTATTCCTAGTGATCCCCATATTTGTTCATCTGGGAAAAGCTTATTTATTAATATGCTCTACTTCTTGAAATCTCTTAGAGTTTCTTCATATTTATATCATTAGATTTTTTGAGTATTCTTTCATTATTTTGGACTTGTAGAGTATTGAACTTTCTCTCATGTTTTGGAGATGGATTTTATGCTGTTATTTGGTGATGTTAGTGACTTGTTGATCATATTAGGTGGATTGTTTTGATGTTATTAATGGGTTAGTTGTGGTGGTATTGATTGGAGATAGGGAATTTTCTTGTTAGGCCTAAAAATAAAGGAAACTCTGTCCATTTTTCTGTACAATTCTGATGAGGCTTGCTTTGGAGTCCTAACCTCCTAAGCGCCGATCATGATCTTATTTTTGGTCGTGAAAAAGTTGGTATTAGAGCGCCTAGGTTTATTATGTGACTATAGAGCACATGGTAGTTTTAGAGTCTCAATTATGGCTATGTTGCCGGCCATTTCTATAATCATATTTCTACGAGAGCGTGATAGGATGTGTATTGATTTTCCTTCTCATTGTTCCTTATATGTATAATGTTTAGGATCAATTCGATGAATCTAACTGTCTTGTTTTGTAAATCAGATGGTTCATAGAGAAACCATTAGTAAGGGAAGAGGTGGATCCCATAAAAGGGGATAAGGTAGGGGCAGTCGTGATACTGCAGAGAATCACACTGCCACTCGAAGAAGTTCAAGAGAGCCCACTCCTGAAGAAAATGCTAGTCCACCTCCACCATCTCATGAGGGACTGTTGAGGCACTTGCTTCCATGCAAAGAGCCATAGAGGGCTTGGCCAATCGATTGATAAACAGGAAAGGAGTGATCAATTCAATGCTGCACAGCCTCAGCCATAGTTCCAGGCACCTTTTTAGACATGCAATTTTGTAAATAAGGAGGTATCTTTTCAGGAGTTCCTAAAGTTGAAGTCACCAAAATTCACAAGTTCAGATAGTTCAGCTGATCGTCAGAGGTTTTTGGATGGTACTTTCAAGGTGTTGTGGGCGTTAGGATGTGAGAGGGCTGTGGAGCTTGCATCGTACAAATTGGAGGAAATAGCTAACACTTAGTATGATAATTTATTGTTAGGGAGGCCTGTTGGAGAAACACCACTAACATGGGATGAGTCTACTAAGTTGTTCATGGATATATTTCTTCCTGACAGTCAGAAATAGAAATATGCAGCTCAGTTTGAGAGATTGGTTCAGAACCCAGATATGGATATGTCAACCTATAATACTTTGTTTTGCAAGCTAGATATATATGTTCCATACTTGGTTTCCATAGAAGCAACTTAAGTTCAAAGGTTTGTGAATGGGTTGGTTGCTCATCTCTATAATGCAGTAGCCCCCAAAATAAAAGTCTTGACCTATTATAAGATAATGGATCTTGCTAGAAAAATTGAGGACAAGGGTCATACGGAGCGAGCAGCTTAAGAGATTTGTAAGAAAGCTAAAATAGGTGGATCGTTCAGTGGTGACTTACGTGTAAACTGCAGAGCAAAAAATAAGGGAAAGAATCAGGGCGATCAGGCAGGGATAGATTCGGTTCTGTAGTCTATGTATAAGCCACCTGCTAGATAGGGTACATAGAGGTCTTCAGCATCTCAGGGATATCATAGTTCTGGCCAGATGTATACCACTACTCCATCCTACTAGACTTATGGAAAATCACATATAGGTTAGTGTCGTGTTTTGACTGAGAGTGTTTTTGATGTGATCAGTTAAGTCATCGCATTAGGGATTGCCCTCAGGCTTAGAGAAATTTTAGTCGAGGTTCTAGTCAATTAGCTGCACCTAGTCAGACTACTCGTAATACTACAGGTAATGGAAATAGAGGCTGAGGTAATGGATATAGGGTTGCTGGCAATCAAGCACTAAGAAATATTGGTAGAGGCCAATCGAGAGTCTTTGCACTTACTAAATAGGATGTTCAGGCCTCGAATGCAGTGGTTACAAGTATTCTTTCCGTTTGTTCTTTTGATGCATATGCTTTGATTGATCTAGGTTCTACCTACTCTTATGTGTCCTCATACTTTACTATAAGATTTGATAGACAGCCAGAGATGTTAAACTATCCTTTTCTTATTACTGGTCTGTGGGACATTCTTTATTAGTTGAGTATGTATATCATGATTGTCAGATTATAGTGAAAGTTAGGGATACCCTTATTGGCTTGATTGTACTTAATATGATTGATTTTGATGTGTTTATGGGATGGATTGGTTATGTCCTTGCTATACTACCGTAGATTTTCATGCAAAGATAGTTTGATTTGAGATATCCGATGAATCTAGTTTTTTATTTGAAGGGGGTCAAATTCCAGAGGTTAGTAAAGTTATATCTTTTTTGAATACCTAACGACTATTGAAGAAAGGTTGTGTGGCTCTCTTATCTAAAATAAGTGATGTTAGAGAGGGAGCACTTAGTTCTGAGGAGCTATCTGTGGTGAAGGAATGTTTTGATGCATTTCCCGAGGAGTTACCAGGATTACCTCCTGTACGAGAGATAGACTTCTGTATAGATTTGGAACCTAGCACTATGTCAATATCTATACCCCCATATTGTATAGAACCAGTAGAGTTGAAGAAGCTCAAACAATAGTTGCAAGACTTGCTAGATAAGAGTTTCATTAGACCGAGTATATCGCCATGGGGTGCACTATTTTTGTTTGTAAAGAAGAAAGATGGGTCTGTAAAAATATGGATTGACTACAAGTAGCTAAACAAGGTAACAATACATGACAAGTATTTGTTGCCTCATATAGAGGACCTGTTTGATCAGTTACAAGGAACTGCTCATTTTTTAAAGATTGATCTCCGATCGGGTTATCATCATCTTAGAATCAAAGAGGAAGATATATCTAAGACATCATTTAGAACTCGATATGGGCATTATGAGTTTCTTGTGATGCATTTCGGGTTAACCAATGCTCCTGCTGCTTTTATGGACTTGATGAATAGGGTGTTTAGGTCGTTTCTGGATAAATTTTTTAAAGTATTCATGGATGATATTCTGATATATTCTCTTAGCCAGGAAGAACATGAGAATCATCTGATGATTGTATTGCAAACATTACAAAAACATAAGCTCTATGCTAAGTTCTCAAAGTGCGAATTTTGGCTCGACTCACTATCATTTTTGGGCATGTTGTCTCCAAAGATGGTAGTATGGTGGATTCTAAAAAGATAGAAGAAGTGAGAAAATGGCCTGGACCTGCTTCAGCTACAGAGATTTGTAGCTTTATCGATTTGTCTAATTACTACAGGCATTTTGTGTAGAATTTCTCTAAAATTACAGCTCCATTGACCAAGTTAACACAGAAAAATGTGAAGTTCTAGTGGACAGAAGAGTGTGAGCAGAGCTTTCAGAACTCAAAATATGTTTGACCACTGTACCAGTTTTAGCCTTAAGATTAGGTTCTGGAGGATTTAAGGTATTTTTTTATGCTTTAAGGGTTGGATTAGGGTGTGTTCTTATGCAACATGATCATGTTATTGCTTATGCTTTGAGACAGTTGAAGAAGCGCGAGCTGAACTATCTTACACATGATTTGGTGATAGCTGTTGTAGTTTTTGCTCTTAAGATTTGAAGGCACTACTTATATGGTGAAACTTTTGAGAATTATACCGATCATAAGATCTTAAAATATTTTTCAGAAGAGAGATTTAAATCTTCGGCAATGTCAGTGGATGGAATTACTCACGATTGTGCTATCTTGCATCATCCTAGAATACCTAATGTTATGGTTGATGCTTTGAGCAGAAAATCTATGGGTAGTTTGGCACATATAGCTCCTGGAAGGAGGCAACTAGCAAAAAATATGCAGAAACTTGAAGGAAAAAATGTTAGTTTGGTGTTGGTAAGTCAGGGGTGTTGTTGGCTTGTGTTCAAGCTAAATCTTCTTTAATAGAGCATATAAAGGTCACTCAATCTGAGGATGTGCAGTTGTGTAAATATCGAGATGAGCCCCTAGCTGGTTAAGATAAGATGATGAGTGTTGATTGCAATGGTATTCTTTGAGTAGGTAATCGATTAGCTGTACCAACTGCAGATGAGTTAAGATGAGCTATTCTTGAGAAATCTCATAACTCCAGATGTACCATTCACCCTGGTTCCACTAAGATGTATCATGACCTGAAGCAGTTGTACTGGTGGGAAGGTATATAGAAAGATGTCACTAACTTTGTTTCTAGTTGCTTGACTTGTCAACAGGTTAAAGTGGAGAATTAATGACCAGCAGGATTATTGCAAGAGATCAGAATTCCAGATTAGAAATGGGAAAGAGTTACCATGGATTTTGTTATCGGGCTACTGCAAACCATTAAAGGTCATGACTTTGTATGGGTAATTGTAGACTGACTTACTAAGTCAGCCCATTTTCTGCCAATAAAGACAATATATAGTAGAGTAAAATATGCTTAGTTATTTATGAATTAAACTGTCTGACTTCATGGAGTACCATTGTCCATCATTTCTGACAGAGGATCACAGTTCACTTCATGCTTTTGGAGATCTTTCCAAGAAGCATTAGGTACTCGAGTATATCTTAGTACTAAATTTTATCCGCAGACGGACGGACAGTCTGAGCGTACTATACAAATTTTAGAGGATATGTTGAGTGCTTGCATTCTCGACTTTGGAGGTGGTTGGGATACTTACTTACCTTTAGATGAATTTTCTTACAATAACAGTTTCCAGTCAAGCATTCAGATGGCTCTATATGAAGCTTTGTATGGTAGGCGATGTCTTTCTCCTATTGGGTGATTTGAAGTTTGAGAGGCTAAGGTTTTAGGACCAGAACTGGTACATGATGCTATGGACAAAGTCCGATTGATTAGATAAAGGTTACTCACGGCTCAAAGAAGACAAAAGTTGTATGCAGACAAGAGAAGAAGAGATTTAATGTTTGTAATTAGGGATAAGTTTTTTCTACGAGTCTCTCCTATGAAGGGTGTGATGCGATTCGAGAAAAGAGGTAAATTATGCCCGAGGTATGTGGAACCTTATGAGATACTTAAGCGTATAGGAGAAGTGGTGTATCGTGTGGCACTCCCTCTCAAGATATCTTTCATTCATCTAGTATTTCATGTCTCTATGCTAAGGAAGTGTATATCAGATTCTTCTTATGTGCTTGAAGCACCGACCTTGCAGCTTGATGAAAATTTAACATATGAAGAGGAGCCTGTAGAGATTATTGATAGACAAATAAGAAGGTTACGGTCAAAAGAGTTTGTTTCTATGAAAGTCTTATGAAAGAACCATACCATTGAAGAAGCTACATGGGAATCAAAAAAGGATATGAGATTCAAGTTCCCTCACTTGTTTAGTCTTCAGGTATGCACTTGTTCTAAATTTGGGGACCAAATTTCTTAAGGTAGAGAGAATGTAATATCCCATATTAAAAAAAAAAAAAAAAGGGAAATGTGCCAAGCCCATCCACCAATTAGAAAAGGAAAAGGAATGAGCAATACCCATTTACACGACCCCAAACCACTTAAGGAAAGGAGTTCAATCCTTTATTTACTTGATAAGCAAACTCAAAATAGGAATAGGAAAATAATATATTTATATATATTACAAAGGGTTTTGCCCATTCCCTGTAAATGCAACTCTTTTAGCAAAAGCAACAACAGTTGCATTTATAGCATAAAAAAACAATCAGCATGTTTAATTGAAGAAAAAAATCATGGAAGAAGAAGAAGAAAAAGTAGGATTGTCCGAATATATCTATCGGGTTTAAGTTAAATCCCTTCCTATATTCTTATCGTGATTTTTTTAAGTCTAGGTAAATTATTTTTGTTATTGAAATTTAGTTGCTAAAAACCTGAATTTTGGGTAATAAGGTGTTGATTTGGGATACAAAGTTTAATTAATTCAAAGTTACCTTGAATCCTTGAGGGTTGGGTAGTCTAATTTTACCATGAATTATCCTAAAATAAGAGATTTAACGCGAGAATGGATATGATGTGATTATACATTTGATCCAAGAAAGTGATACGAATCATTTGGAGTGACAAGTTTGGTATTTCAAAACGTGTACTGGGATTAGTAATCTTACCATGATTTGTGTTTGTTAACTTGTATATTTTATACTTGATTTTGATGAAACAATGAGTTACAAAATGCTTTGAATTTGCATGCAGAGCAAGTTCCTTACTTGAAATGATATTGAAATGGTTATTTGAGATATGATATTATCACCATAAATATTCTTTTACGTACATAAGACATATGTATTTTGACATGTGTTTTTATTCAAGTTTACATGTAACATAATGTAACATCCCGTACTTTTACCTATCTTAAATTCGTCCCAAAAAATATCAAAGACTTGCTTTAAAGATGAATACACTTTTATACATGTGGAATCTTCAAGATTTTGACTTTTTATTGTGTGGGAAATTGAATAAGATTTCCAATGATATAAAATTTTCCAAAATCCGATAACTAAGTAAGAAGTTATGGCTATTTTAAGTTTTAGTCATTAAACATCATCATTCAGGCCAGTAGCACGTCGTGGAGTGTGTCAAAATTGCAATTGTCAATTTCTAATGTTTCTCCACGATATTGACTCATCATGCCATAGACTCAATTCATAAATGTCAATTTCCAGTGTACCAACGTGATTCCACCGCATCGCGGTGGACTTCCAGTTCACAAAAAAAGTGGCAACGTGATACCACCGCTTCACGCCACCAAGCAATTTTCCAATTGTCCTTTTTCCAGTGACACGGTGCGATAGCGCCGCATCGCGCCAGGGGTCTAGATCAGGATTTTTCAGTTAATTTTTAGTTTTAAATTCTTAGCTTTTAAATCATTCCAGGGGTATTTGAGTCTTTTTCCACAACCCTAGTCATCCTTTAACATTAAAATCAACACTAATAAACCTAGTTACACCATTATTCATTCAGTTTTTCCTCAAATTAAATCACTCTCTCAAGAGGCAAAACTCTAGTTTAAGAATCAAGGTCAATTCTCAAGAATCTTTCCAAGAACCTTCAAGAACTCTTCTTCTCAGGTATGTTAGATGTTGATTCATGGGTCTCTTTCACCCATGAAGTCCAAAATCCCTTTTTAAATATACAAGATCTCAGATTTATGATTTCCATGTATGAATTAGATTGAGTTCATGTTCATGATAGTAGTTGGGTCTTAATCCATGATTTAAGTGCAAGTTTCATGAAATTGAATAGCAAGTGTGGTGAATATGTGATTATCTTGATAAAACCTTGAATTTACAAAGTCACTAATGTTTCTATGATGTTAATTGAGTTTTAATTCATAATTATCATATGATTCATGAAATTAGATTAGTTTTTTGTGGAAATTATATGAATTGCATGCTAAACCAGCGGAATTACAATTTGGGCATTGTATTTGCCATGTTTCTATGTTATCTATGACTATGTAGATGAAGTTGTGCTCCCCAAGTGTTTGATAGAATGTCCATGTGAATAAAGTGATGAAATCATGACATGTTAGTATATGAACAAGCTTATGCCCTACAAGTGTTTGATAAAATGCTTACGTGAATTGACTATTGAAGGCATGACATGTTATTATGTGATCCTATCCATGTACAAATTAATGCATTACAAGTGTAGGATGGAATTTCTCTATGAATGAATTATGACCAAGTGAACATTGTTATGTTATTCAAGATGATGCTTTGCTTTACTTTTCATCCTATCTAGTCCTGGGGTATTTAATACCCAATAATCTAACTGTTACTTAGAGCCAGTGTCAGTTACAAAATAGTATAAGTCATGTCACGATCAGTAGTACTCTCAGTTCGTTTTAAAACTCAGTAGAATTTAGTCAGTTACAGAACTTAGGAAAAATCAGTAACTCAGTATCAATTTAGTCTAGTTCAGTATGCTCAGTTCAGTGTCTTTTAGTTGGGAGTAGGATTCAGCACCGAGTGAGCCTAGGGATGGGGGCACACCTGATAGTTAGGACTGGGTCCCTAGAAGCAATCCCTAATCTCCAAAACTACGTAGCTAACGTAGGTTATAAAATGTCACCTGTTAGGTAGGACTGACAACTCAGGGATCACTCGCTAGATTAGGACTGATCTCAGGGGTCACCCGTTAGTTAGGACTTACTCCATAGTAGTTGTCTTTACCAGTGGCATGATACTGATACCCTTCTAATTGGGATTACAAATTGGACCCCAGCTCAGTTATCTTCTCTTATTTGGGGCATATCGGTTAGATGATTACCTCCCACAGTTTTAGTTTTAGTCTTCAGTTTAAAACTCAATTCAGCTCTATAGAATCAGGATTGTCAGACACAGTCAATCAGTATTAGTAATTCAGTTATCAGTAATTTCAGATATCAGTTATACAGTATTCAAAACTCAGTACTTAGCTTTAGAAAAGTTCAGTTATAGTATACGCGTACTCTTATATCCAGTTACTATATATCATTTAGTCAGTTATTGTTCATGTATATGAACCCTTGCATTCAGCCTTACCTTATCTAGCATAACAGTACATTCTCACGTATTGATGCATACTTTCCTACGCTATGATGTTTCATATCATAGGTTCGGACGCTCAGGTTCCTGACTGCACTTATCTAGACACAGCCAGCAGTAGTAGATTTAGTAGTGAGTCCTCATCTATTAAGGATGCATTTTCATTTTAGCACTTCAGCTTAGTAGTATTTTAGTAGATGAAGTTAGTTGGGGGATTATCCTATCAACTCCACTTTCATAAAGATTCAGTTAAAGGCTTTTCAGACAGTATTTTAGATTCAGATGTTATATTTTATCAGTATTTCAGAAGTTTTGAACCTTATGGCATTTCAGGCTATTTTTTTGCATTAATTTTAGTATTATTATTTAGTGCTCACAGCAAGTACCAGCTCATGGATTAGCTTGTTATCCCTCGGGATTGTAAGCACCATGTAATGACTAAGGGGTAATCTCGGGTCGTTACACATGATTTCATATGAACTTTAAATGATATGTACTATTTTGAAAAATGCTTTCATATGAATGTCCTATTGTTTACAAAGAATTTAGAAATGGGAGTAGACCTTGATTTGAATCCCGTAGCTAATGGTGGGATCGTTAGACCTGGTGCACCTTGTAATTACTGATGAATGTTACATCCCTCGCTAGTGGAAAGGTAGAACTAGCATACTGTTACTGATCTCCCTCAAATAGGGACCTACTGATATGATATTTGACTCTTTTTTTAGGGGTCCACTGTTATGGGCTATTCTTGATGAAGAAGAATGCCACGCTGATTACATGATTCATTTTTGAAAGCCTCCCAAATATGTAATATTTGATATGATACAATGCTTTTTGAGTTTATTACTGAACTATTGATTCACTTTGCTTATATGAAATAAACAATATTGTTTATTATTACTATTTTCTTAAAGAGCATTTAATTTATGATGTTTTATGACTTGTCTCCATTAAAACAGTTGTGGTTAAGTGTTATTAGTCACTGAGCTAGTGTCTCACTCCTCGCTATTATTTTTACAGAGAACGTAGGTGACGGTGAGGATTTTGTTAGCTAGAGGATTCGAGTATGTATTCCTGGTGAGCCCCATATTTTTTCGCGTGGGCAAAGCTTATTTATTTTTATGTTCATCTTCTTGAAAACTCTTAGAGTTTATTCATAGTCATGTCTTTAGATTTTTTGAGTATTCTTTTGTTATTTTGGACTTGTGGAGTATTAAACTTTTTCTCATGTTTTGGAGATAGATTTTATGTTGTTATTTGGTGGTGTTGGTGACTTGTTGATCATATCGGATGGATTGTGTTGATGTTATTGATGGGTTGGTGGTGGTGTTGTTGATTGGAGACAGAGAATTTTTTTGTTAGGCCTAAAAAAAAAAGAGGAAACTCTGTTCGTTTTTCTGTAGAATTCTAATGAGGATTGCTTTGGAGTCCTAACCTCCTTAGCGCTAGTCATGATCCTATTTTGGGTCGTGACACACTAGATATTCAATAGGTATGTCTCACCATCGGGAACTCATGCCCCAACATTGTGATTGTATACTTCCATGGGTCGAAAGGAAGCAAGAGAAGGAGAGGGACATTGAGCGAGATATATCAGCAACGAATTTATCATTCAAATAAAGGCACCTATCAAAAAGATACTTTGAAGGCTTTGGGATCGAGGTTTCATTAGCCGAAGAAGACCCTAGCCAATCAATGTGGACTGCTTGATGAACGTCAGTGACTGAGACATCATAAATTGGTCTGAGGGCCTCGCGATAAGTCCTCAGTCTGACTACAGGTGCTGCGACAACCTTTATCAAGTCCAAATAATTGTCGACCACCAAATCACTAGTCTGTAATATTCACCCCATCCCACAAGCACAAGTCCTCGGTGAGGAATATAATCCTAAAGTACTCCAAAGACTCAAATATAGTCAATCAAGAAGGTGGTAAGACCCTTGCAGAGTTTTCCAACAACATAGAGCTTGGAATACTCATATCCGATGAAGATCCGTACAATAATAAAGACTCAACTACTAGTAAAATGGGAGAAGTTGGCTTTGAGATGAGACAGAAAGCTCTTCTTGCCACTTTAATAGTAAGTAAGCTTGTTTTATATCTCCTCAATAAAGGAAAAAGATCACTCCTACAAGTAAGCTTTATCTTATATACGATACCATACCACATAATTTCATTTTCCTTCCTACTTAAGGTACTCGATTGGATGGAAACACTGATCAGGCAGATGGCCTAGCTAACATAGCTATCTGTTAGAAATTGTTGCATCTGTTACAGGCTACTATAGAGGCATATAATTTTTTGTGTGTTAAGAAAGATATTGAATTGGAGCGGCCATGCCTGCTTACTGGATAGATCGGGTTGTCTATACCTTTGCTAACTCTTCTGCCTGTAAGAAAGCTGAAAAAGAGAATTCTTTGATCTATGATCCTGAAAGAAAGATAGTCTTCTTTTTAATTTAGCGCACTGAAACTAAAAAGGGCAATTCATAAGCAGTCTTCCTTGTTTCTTACCTCTTATCTTATTATAGGAGATAATCAGAGAGGGAAAATCCTTGAATTTAAGTTCCTTCAAGCCTTTGAAAGTATTGAAAATAAAATCTTAGTTTTCAGGTGCGTTTTATTCTCCACAACAACTAAGATACATAAAAGAGGTTTCTAATGTTGCTTAGCCATAAGACATGATAGCATGAAACTCGATTACATACATTGATTGTTTGCCCACTACAAATGCTCAAAACAGATAATTTTTCGTGTGAAATTACAGGAATTGTCTTGATCACTTAAGGAATCCCAAGCAAAATCATCTACACAATTTTTGGGTTCAGTAGTAAGAAAGGAAGGGACCTCTCATTCAATTCAATAACATATTCTAGGATATGTTTTTTAATAATAATGTTTTTATTTGACTAGACTTTCTAGATGTTCCATGATTAAACCAACTAGCGACACTTTCGAGATGCCACCTAAAAATATCAAAAAAGTCTTTTCAATTCCATTTGACTCAGGGCGTCAGGGACCCTCAAACAAAAACTTTGTCTTTTTTTATCAGCGATAAGTTATCCCTATGTGCCCTACCATTCATAAGAAATACTGATTGTTGAGATACTCTTTTTGAAAGCCCAGGAAGGCCTCAACCGACGGCCTTGCTTCGATTTGCTATAGTTTTCAAGCTGGCACCCATTTCAGCACATCATCTCGCTCGATTACCAAAAAAAAGACACAATTTTTTACTATCCAGTTCTATATCAAAAATGAGCAGTTGATTCCACGAAAGAAACGCTGACTTTGCTATGGATTTAACTAGAATTTTAAAAAGTGAAGTAAATTGTCTTTCTCCCTACCCTATATGTCTCATCTGCTTATGCCACTCGTGATAAACTCACTATGGCTATTCAACGTCAAACTCAGAGTTTTCTTACTACATAGGCAGCTAAACGAAGCCCCAGTCATTTTTTGTCAAACTCCAACCACCTTATTAGTAGTCAAAGTAAAGGACAACATGAGATCAAAGTCACTTGCCATTTGTTCGCCCTCTGTTCAACAAAGGCCATCAATATTTCCTTACTTCTCAAGTTTTAAATTTTATGAGCATTTCAATTGTATTCCATAATAAAATCTCTATGATAAACATCTTGTAAAAAAAAAAAAAAAATTAATGAGGAAAAAATAATAAAGAGAACTAGAAGTTAGACATAGAAAATGGAGAAAAGAAAAAATTGAAAAAAATAAAAAGGAAACAGAAATAGAAAGAGAAATCAAAAAGTAAAGAAAACGAAAAAAGAGAAAAGAAAAAATAATTGTGAATACAAATACAATAGGCGATTATAATATTTTCATCATCATTCATGATTTCTATTCGACGTAGCCATATTTCTCAAAAATACAAAAAATATATAAAATATAAAATACAACCAAAAAAATAGAAAAATGAGGAAAAAAAAGGAATAAAAGGAAACTAAAAATGAAACAGAAAAAAAAGAGAAGCAGAGGTTGGAGATAGAAGAAGGGGGGAAATAGAAAAGAAAAGAAGAAGAAAAAAAGAAAGAGAGACTATGAATTATTTGCTGAAACATAGACTATTTTTTATAAGTGCCCTTTTCTTATCTAGTGTATGTATGTGTGTGCATGTATGTGTGTGTATAATTATATACAAAAATATATATATATATATATATATACACACTAGATGGGTGAGGCCCGTGCCAACATTTCATTTTATCCTTATTTTGTCTATCAATGGAAGCTAGTCCAAATGCAGGTACATAGTGCCATGACACTAAACTGTTGCAGCAGTAGCATTAACAAGTCACAGCTATACAAAATGTAAAGGATCCTAACTTTGTAAAACAATTTATTGATGAATTTGATTGATATTTTCTTATGTGAACTAATGTACATTAGCTCGAGCATGAAGACCTATAAAACAACTTCCTGAAATAAATATTAAATTACCAAATCAACCACGTTCAATACAGTAAGTCTCGGTGAACTCATAGCTATACAAAATGTATTGAATTATAAAATCAACAATAGCGCATACGCAAAGGATTCTACAATCATGTCCAATTTGGGTTCTAAAACCTCCAAACAATGAATGTTGGTGAGCTGACAAGTCGCAGCTATACAAAATGTAAAGGGTCTTAACTCTAAAAAACAATTTACTGATGAACCCATAGCTTTGTATCGCTACAACAGAAATATTAATTAATGCTTGAATATTACCATTTGAATGTTACATATATCCACTTTATATAGAGAATTAAATGTGAACATATAATTTCAGAGGCAGAATGAAGATTGTAAATCACAAAATATGATGAAACTGTCGTATTCGTCCCACCCTTTGTCTGGTCTAAGTAAGGCTTAGAAGCGCACCAACACTTATCAAAGTCCAAAATGATGGAAAGATATGAAATGAAACATTACCACAACAAATATAAAAGTATGCATCTTCTTTAATTAAACTTGAATAAAAAAAGTGTGTCAATTATCAACTAAAGTTAGTAGCAAATATTGATTCATATCTAGAAAGCAACAATGGTATTCCGCTTGTCAAGTTTTGGAAAGAGGAAAAAGGTAGGAATTAAAAAGTAGAACTGATGATGGTAGGAGGACACATATATTATATGTGTTTAAAATTGATACATTGGGTTCCTATGGATCCATTTAAATTGCCACCTATTTTCAGGAGTTTCTTTAATTCATTAAGAAAAGAATGTAGCATTACCTTCAACCTATTATGGGATAAAATAATCCTACATTTTATCCCAGAACCATTATAATTTACTCGCACCAAATGACCTATTAAAGTTCATAAATAAGATGTCATACTACAGTATCACTTGCATCATGGATTTAAAACAAATTCAGGTGATACTTCTATGGAGTCTATTTAGCACAAAAGTAAAAGGTCAACAGAAACCTCAATTTTCCACATGTAAAGAAATAAATTCAAGTGATACTTCCATGGAGTTTATTCAGCACAAAAGTAAAAAGGCAACAGAAACCTCAATTTTCCACATGTAAAATAGGTGGAAGAATATCTCCTGTTAATTAAATGGAATGGTTTTGCAAATGGCATCAAAGTCTATATAAAAACGGGTGTTATAGAAAGGGCTTCTGTGGTATTGGGAAAATGCAGGCACGGTGGTATTGGGAAAATGCAGGCACCTAAGTAAAGCTCTATAAAAATCATATTAAATATCACTTTAAGAATATAGGCAGGATGATATTTGTTTGTATATGATCAAGAGAAGTCGACAAAAAAAGGACGACAGTTCGTGCAAGCAAGCCATAATGAATATGCTTATAATTATCAGTGTTGGACTAAACATATATATTTGTATTTTTTACTCCCTTTGTGCCTTTTTTAATTAAAACTCACTTTATTTTGCTTTGCAGTTAAAGCCCTAATAGTTTTTAGAGCTTTTTTTTGCAGTTTTTGCTTTTGATAACACTGGTCTTACCTTCACCATTATTGGCCCCGACTCCAGCTTCCACCTTAGCCAACAAAAATTGATTTGCAACCATCCTTTTTTTTTTTGGAACATCCCTCTAGGTCTCAAGAAGCTAAAGGCATGGAACTATAGAATGTCCCAATGACAACATTTACCAAAACAAAAATAGGAGTAACATTTCATATTAATGCGTATAGAAATCTGCGTCACATAAGAACTTACACCCTTACGATCCACATTTGAGTAATCCCAGAAGAGACCAAAAAACTCACAAGGTGATCCTTGTCATTTGTCCTAGCCTTATTGTGCAGAGTTATGGTATTTCATGGATTTAGTGAAGGTGCATGTAAGCAAGCCCTGACATCATGGTTATATAGGAAAAAAAGGGAAAAAATGATCAACATTTGCGTAAACATGCTTTCAATACACTTGCTCTATAGCAAAACATGACCAAAACTACAAATTAACAACTAATGTTGTGTAAGCAAAGTTCACAAAAGAATGTTCACAGACAAACCTTTCTCATATTAAACAAATTAAAATATAAAGGTATCTTCATACTCTTATTAATCTGCAATTGATAGATATACAATTCTTATAATAGCCAAATATTGTTGTATACAATTAAAACAGACAAACATCATTAGACCATAACTTCTCCCATAACTGTATTTCATTATTCCATTGTTTTCTTTACATGCTAAATTTTTGAAGTAATTATATAAGGATGTGAAATCAAACGTGAATAAGTCACCAAGATATCCATGGTCTTACTTCTAGCTTTGGGTGGAGAATAAAAGCCTATGTATCTAGAGAATCAAAGACGGTGAAATACGTGGGTACATAATACACAAGAACTTCAAAAGATAAAAGCGATCAAGATATACCTATATGCATAAGATAACAAAAATGAGTGACATAGAGGAACTTCAAAAAGACATATCAAATCAAATAACAGAGCTCTTCAAGTAACCAAAACTAATATTGCAAATGATTAGTTCTAGAAGTAATACAATGGATATCTTTCAAGCCCAAACTCATTTCATAGTTAAGATGAAAATCAAATGAGTGTGAAACTCATTAACAGGAACTGTGGAGTTGTTAATAACAGAAAATAGCAGTCCAAAATAACGTGGGAAAATTGCCAGCCTGTGAAAGAAAATAATTAGATCCTGGTGGAAACAAATAAAAAACAGCACTTCGCATAATGTGGTAAGAACCTGTAGCACTACGATTAGACTCCTTGTAAACTAGTCTAATAAGTCCACTTTCTTGCACAAATACTATATAGTAACAGCAATAAGGTTCAGGAAAGATCGAACAATATCCAGAAGTTACTATTCTTCCTAAAGTATTAAACTAATGATACTCTCTTTTATCTCCAGAAGTTGCTTATTTAAGGATGGCATAGAGTAACTAAAACTTGGAAGCTGTCATCAGTTGATTTAGTGCTCATAATAGAGCTCCCTCACAATAATGTAACAGAAGGGTCATCGAGGTGGACTTTTCTTATTTTCTTCAGGAGTAGAAAATATTTACAACTGTGACTGAAATTTATAAGCTCCCTCAAGAGTTGTGCAAATCTAGCCTTTTCATTTGTGTATTACTAATTATGCAAATTATCTTCCTTTATTTCAACTCATACCATGAATAAGACATAAGTTGGTGTCACGACCCGAACCAGGGCCTGGCTGTGACGAGCATTTCGAACCATTGGGGCCCGAAACACCCCTATCTGTCTGGTAATCATGCACCTAATTCATATGATCAAAACCAGGGCCTGGCCGTGACGAGCATTTCGAACCATTGGGGCCCGAAACACCCCTATCTGTCTGGTAATCATGCACCTAATTCATATGATCAAAGAAATGCGGAAAAACACAATAATTCGGAAACATGGTCATAAATATGAAAAGAGACAATAACGGGGAGATAATGTTCCCTCGACATCAATTATCCTCTGAACAACTGTCTGCGAAAATCTCTAACAAATGAATGAAACAATGTCTATCTGAAAACTGTGACAAGGCCCCCAGTAGACCCAAAAACTGAACATAAGAAAGGACTGAGAGACATAAGACCTTCCGAAACATAGAAGGCTCACCACTTGTCTCTACAGCTCTGTCTGAAAGTTCTACTGATTCTCTTGACCCCTAGACTGGGCCTCTGAACTTGAGAGGTTGGAGAGGGGAGGGGGTCAACACAAAAGTACTGGCACGCAGAGATATCAAAGCAAAACATAATATTTTTACAAAATATAGTTGAGAGCCATTATAAATCAATTTCGTATCAAATCATTTGAAAGCACATGGGTGTAATGCAATAGTTTTTCTCAACAATAATGAAATGCAACTGAGCTAGGTGGAATGCCCTACATAATTTACACCAACTGTCAAACCTCGGTAGCTGCCGAGATTAGAGTATAAGTGAGAGAGACACACACAAGACCATGAAGCATGGTGTCTCGACCCAAATCAAATATGGTAGTGCACAAGACCACAAAGCATGGCTCCTAACCATAATCCCAACTTGGGATAATATAATATCAGGTACGCAAGACCACAAAGCATGGTACGAAGATCCCGAGTCAGCAAACATGGTTTCTAGCGTAGAATCATTTGACTCATGCTTTCTTCGGGCAGCCACCTATCTCATTTAAAATCAATGCATTTAAACTCACTTCATAATCCTTCACATATCATACTTTATAGGGTATCATCATACCTGACTTGCAAGTCATCAATATTATATCAATCATTATATGCAATATTCTTCAATATGAACAAAACAACCCTCTCTTTGAAAGTCGAGAATCATATCATTTCATAGAACTTTTCAAAACATTTCATGACATGCTTTTAAAGATGATTTCAAAACCATTCATATCATATGAAAATTTAAAACATCATATCAAGAGAGGAATTCAAAATAATTCATGCTCTCAATTTAACATCATCTCAAATCATATGCAATTACATATACAATATATCAAATCATTTCGAGGAAAGGCCTAAAAGACCAAAACAACATCATTAAAGCATTCGAAACATAACTATATTCATAATTTCAAAACCCCCATTGAAAAATATGATTTAAATTGCCCATGAGATTAATTTTGGATAACCCCACGTACCTCTATTTCCAAGGACAATAGATGTTTCTTGAAGCTTGCGGATTGGTGATTCCAAATATGTAATTATCTTTGAAACCCTACGGTCAAATCTTGAACTAGTTGGGTTTTTATTTTGAAAATCTAAGGAGAATCTTGAGCACTTTTGATGAAAGAATATGTATTTTGGGGTCCTTGGAACTAAATCTTGTATTTTAGGGCTAAGTAAGGATGGAATAGGACCACTTTGTCCTCAACACGGAGTGTTTATATCACCAGAATTCCTTACATAGGCGCCGCCCATCCTGTTGCCTATATTCACATAGACGCCACCTAGGCTATCGCCTATGTTTGCATAGGCACCGCCTAGGCTATCACCTATGTTTACATAGGCGCCGCCTAGGCTATTGCCTATGCTTTCCAATGGCCATGGGCGATTGGTTAGGCGACGCTTATCACCTTGAAGGGATATAACTTCTTGCTCAGGTGTTGGATTTTAGCCAAATTGGTATCGTTGGAAAGCTAACTCGAATACCTATCATTTGACACATATTAGGCTTCTTGATTCGACCTATATAGAGATTTATGGTTAGTGGAAGATGACACACTTTACAACATCTACTAAAACTTAGTCGATCGAAATAGTTCCAAGTTGTCCTTGAGTTGAAGGACCTCTATGGTCTAAATTCAAGCTTGAGCGGATTCACATGCTACACAATAATTGACATGTCGTATTGGCATAGGACTTTATGGCTTTGGGATTAGCAACGCATCGAAATCATGGTCTATATTGTAGCCCAAATTGCGGGGCATTACAGTTGGTAAGGGTTCTTCCTCTTTACTATTTTTAAAAGTGTTGTGATTATTGATTATATTGAGCGATTCGGTTATGGATTTTTAAATTTTGTGTTCAATTTCCAATATTTTTAGTTCTTTTAATCCATTTTAAGTCCTAAGTACCGAAAATTTGCAAATCAAGTTTATTTTTTTTGTTCATGATCAAAGGCACTGATTTTTTGAAGTTTACTTTCTCTATTGATAACCCTATATTAGCATTCTACAACAACTATTGTTCTGTAGTGGCTACTTTCAGTTTTACTATTTTATCTATCAGCATAGGGGGAATGAATTAATGTCGATTGGACGTAGCCTTTTATGTAGTGTTCTGATTGTCTCGTTGGAACACACTTACAATCTAAGTGATATAAATGAGAACGACGCTACAAAGGTTGGACGAAATTAGCTGAAGTTTCAACCAGAACATAGGTAATATTTTTTTCCCTAAATGTAAGTTTACTAACCTCTTACAGTATTTTTGCTGGTACAGACGATTCAACTGACAATGTTCTACTTGAAGTGCCAGATTCAACAACTATTGCTACCATCATCACCTCACTTGTAACAGGTGGCCTAACTTTTTTAACATTTTTATCCTCAATGGTAGACAGAAGAAATTGTTCCTTTTCTGTGTATGGCAGAAATGTTAGACCTGTATGGGTACTGTAATACCCCATATTTGCATAGCTCATTGTAACTCTCAGTACATGAGTTATTCCACATAAATTTTTATAAATACTGAGTATTTTTCAGTTTAGAGCTTACCAATGTATAGGAAATTCAGTTAGCTTTTCAACGATATAAAATTTGCCCAAATTCAATACCCGAACAAAGAGTTATATCATATTTTGTAAAGCAATGTGCCAAATTAGCACCCAATGCATCGCAGAGACTAGCCAAATGGCAATGGTCATTTTCTAGTGAGCTAACACGATACCATCGCATCGCGCCACCAGCCAATTTTCCAATTATCAATTTCCAGTGTTGCTCTGTGATAATGGCGCGTCGCGCCAAGGGCCAGATTCCCATACAGTGAATCAACGCAATTGTACCATGTCGCGCCAAGCTTCCAGGTCGTAGTTGTCAATTTCTAGTGGCACGACGTGCTTGTTCATTGCACCAGATGCCCAAATTGGTTTTTTCAATATGAATTTTTATATGTTTTCCAGGGGTAATAAGGTCTTTTTTCACGGCCCTAATCAGTCCTAAACATAAGATTAATACCCTAAATAATCTAATATCTCATTATTTCCTCACTTTCTCCCAAGAATAAAACATTCTCTCTCAAAGAGACAAAAAACCCTAGTTTAAGAAATCAAGAATCAAGGTTAATCCTCAACAAATCCTCCAAGAACCTTCAAAAACTCTTCTTCTCAGGTATGTTTGGGTATTCATTCATGGGTTCCTTACACCCATGAAGTCCAAGAACCCTTTTTAAACATACAAGATCTCAAATTCATGATTTCTATGTTTGAATTAGTTTGAATTCATGTTCACAACGTTAATTGAGTTTCAATCCATGATAAATTGTAGATTCCATGAAATTAAAATAGCATGTATCTTGAGTTGTGTAATTTCCATGTTATAACCTATGAATTTGGAAGATTTGGCATTGTATTTGAAATATTTATATGTTATCCATGATGATGTGCATTAAGTTGTGTTCCCCAAATGTTTGATAAAATGTCCATGTGAATTAAAGGGTGAAATTATGAAATGCTAGTATATGTACAAGCTTATGACCTACAAGTGTTTGATCAAATGCTTATGTGATTTGAGTAGTGAAAGCATGACATGTTATTATGTGATCCCATTCATGCACAAGTTCATGTATATCAAGTGTTTGACAAAATGTCTAAATGAGTGCATTGTTAGCAAGTAAGTATTGTTATGCCTTTATGATCATGTTATGTCTTACTTTTCATGCTATCGAGTCCCGAGGGTATTTAATACCCGATAATCTAGTTGTTTACTTAGAGCTAGTGTCAGTTACAGAATAGTATCAGTCATGTCCCAATCAATATAATCTAGTCAGTTACAAAACTTAATAGAACTCAATCAGTTACAAAACTTAGGAAAATTCAATAAACTCAGTATCAGTCCAGTCCAGTTTTGTATACTCAGTTCAGTGTCTTTCATTTGGGAGTAGGATTTAGCATCGAGCGAGCGCAGGGATGATGGCTTCCCCATCAGAGAGGCAGATTTATTGGTAGTCGTCCCTATACTCCAGAACTGCATAGCCAGTGCTGGATGAGGAGTCACCCATTATACTAGACTTAACTACCTCCCAGGGGTCACCCGTTAGATTAGGCTTGGCTCTATCTTGGTGTCACCCATTAGTTAGACTTGGCATCCTTGTTTTTCAGTATTAGTAACCGTGGCACGATATTAGCACCCTTCCAACTGGGGTCATAGGTTGGAGCCCTATCAGCTCAGATTTGGGGCATGTCAGCCAGATGATTACCTCTCATAGTCTTAGTTTAGAATTTAGTTCAGCTCTACAGAATCAGGACTAACAGATACAGTCACTCAGTATCAGTAACTTCGGATATCAATTACTCAGTTATCAGAACTCAGTACTTGGCTCTAGAAAAGATCAGATACAGTATGTATATATATGTATGTATGTATATAGAATTACATAATCAGTATTTACAGCAGTTTTAGTTATCCCTGTACTCTCATACCCAGTTACTCTATATCATTCAGTCAGTTATTGTTCATGCATATGAACCCTTGCATTAAGCCCTACCTCATCAAGCCTACAGTACATTGACCCATTTCATTTTCTTGTGCTGTTATGTCTCATATCAAGGGTTTAAACACTCAGGTTCCCGACCGTATTTAGACAGATCCAGTTATCAGCAGCATATTTAGTAGTGATTCCTCATCTATAGAGAATATGCTTTTATTTCAGTATTTTAGTTTATCAATAGTTCAGTAACCAGAGTTAGTTGGGGGCTTGTCCTTTCAACTCCATATTCAGACAATTCAGTTAGAGGATTTCAGAATAGACCAGTTCGGACAGTGTTTAGTTTTCAGATATTTTTACTAGATGTTATTATTTATCAGTATTTAGATTTTGAACCTTATGGCAATTTAGCCTAATTTTGCATTTATTTTATTTATATTATTCAGTGCAAAGCAGATATCATAGGTTAGCTTATGGTCTTTCGGGGTCCTAAGCACTATGTAGCATCTGGGGTACAGACTCAGGGCATTACAAACTTGATATTAGAGCCTAAAGTTCAATAGAGTCCAAGGGAGTCTGAAAGCAGCATCAAGTAGAGTCTTATGCATAGGTGTGTAGCGCGCCACACTTATGGATAGGAGGCTATGAGATATTTTAGGAAAAGTTTCCCTTCTTTCAGTGTTCATGTCGTGCGAGTAAGCATAAGCTTAAGTTAAACTCTTAGTCTAATCCTTTTCTTCCTTCCAAATACAGAACATGCCTCCCAAAAAGATTAACGGAAGAAGAACTGGAAATCAGTCAGCATCTCAGCCTATTCAGGCAGATCCCCTGGACGAGCATATCTCCCACGCAGAATTCTAAACTATTTTTACTACCTTATCTTATTCAGTATTTGCTCAAAATAATTTGTAAGTTGTTGTCCTATCTAGGCTTAGGGTTCACACTTAGAAGAGCAAGGGAAGAAACATAGGAAGAAAGGTAGAAATAATAAGAAAGTTAGAATAAGTAGTTTTAAACCAAGATTAGGGGTTAGTAACCGCTCCTAATCCCATAAGAGATTCTCAGCCCCAGTTTCGCCTTCAGTCAGAGAACCAGTGCATAAGTTTAAGAATAACATTCTAAATGGAGTACCAGTCTCTAAGTCATAAGGTAGTGGGAAGGGTGTTTGTACTAATCCACTTTGCGGAGAATGTTTTAAGAACCATAAGAGAGCGTGCAGAGGTAGTAGTGATGTTTGTTTCAGGTGTGGAAAGCCAGGCCATAGAGTGAACGATTGTCTACAGTTAGGTTTATAAGGTCAGTACAACCATCCTTCAGCTCAATCTAGTCACCCGAATTAGCAGGGTGCTACTTCCAATGCCACCAGTGGGTAATGCCCAAACAAGTTTTATACACTTCGGTCCAGACAGGATCAGGAAAGTTCTCTTGATATAGTTACGAGTACATTACAGATCTTTCATTTACATTTTTATGCCTTATTAGGTCTTGAAACTTCTCTATCTTTTGTAACTCCTTACATAGCAGTCGATTTCAAAGTCAAACTAGAAGTCTTAATAGAACTATTCTCGATCTCTAGCCCAGTGGGTCAGTCTATTATAGCCAGAAAAGTATCTAAAAATTGCTCAATTTTAGTGTTCTATAAAATTCCTTCAGTTGAGTTCAGTACTAGAGTCATTCAGTTTCAGTTTCTTGATGAACCAGTCCTTGAATAAAGGGGCAGTACCTTAGTTTTAGTTGATTTAAGTTTGAATCTTATAAGATTGAGCTAGTAGAAGGAAGAGTTGAGAATTCTAAGTTAGTCAGTGTTGAGGTTGTTATATGATGATTGTAGAGGAAATAAAAAAACTAAGAATCATATATTAGAAGGAAGTACTAGTAGTGGACCTTACATTATTAGGAGTATTTCTTTAGAATGAGTTTAGTGTTTACTAGTATTATTATATCTTGGGCTCTAGAGTAATGTGGTTTCAGTTTGATTTAGATTTTATTAAGTTCCTCACAGACTTAGAATAATGGCTTTAAGCTAAGAGGGAGATGGTAGAACAAGTAACAAAGTCAGACTTCCAGATTCTAGTAGTAATGTCAGTATGTGTAGAAAAGTAGTGGGAGAGGTTGATGCCCAACAAGTCTTTACCTCAATGTAAAGTTTTGTATTTTACCTATCACGATATCTACTCATGCCTTACATTTCATCTCTATGATCATAGCTCCTATTCGTGCATATTATCGAAAATCATGTACTCTTATAGTTTCTAGTATGAACAATTCTAGTTCACTCAGTGATACAACTCATGTTCTATGAATAAAAAAACTCCAAAATTAGGTCATAAAGCTCATGAATCATGTACTCATGCTTTACAGTATGCTCAGTTCCCATGGTTCCTACTACACTCCTAATGATCAGCTAAATTCAGATTTTGTCATGTATATCCTTATTTTAGATCTCTTGATAAAGTCCAGGATTGTTGATGTTCTATTCCTCAGGCCTCAATTAAGTGTCAAGTGCAGTATAGTATCTATTCATGCTTTAGATCCCCATGTCTTAACCTTCAATAAACATTCCTTATGAAATGATGTAGTGATAAGCAGTTTCTTAGAAGGGAGAGAGTAGATGTTTCATGTTAAGAAAAGATTGTTGCATGCTTGTTTTACACGAGGTTGTAGTTATGAGGATAGGCTTGAATGTCATGTTTATGTGTAAGTGGCTAAATGCATTTCAGAGATTTCAGTAGGCTTGAACATAGTGGGAGAATTCAGTCCAGATCAGACCTCAATAGGTAGAGTTAGTAGTGCCTATATTACAAAATTTTAGCCATATTGTGATTTCTTGTTCAGATGTCTTATTCAAGCTATGCCAGGATTTCCTTGCTCCCTAAAGTCAATAGAACTTTATAGAAAGAGTGTCAACAAAAGCTTCATTTGATTACTATCCGCCGTTTTATGAATATGACTGTTCCAAGATAGAGCATCCTAGTAGTTGGGAGTTCTGCTCAGTTCATATATCATGCCTCAGTTTCAGATCCAAGATATTCAGTCACAATTTAGTTCATAGGTGCCCCGTGCATCATCTCAGCTTTTTCTCAGTATCTCAACCAAGCTAGCATTCTTCGAGGGACATAATGTCCCAAGGGAAAGATGCACTATAACCCCTGAGATTTCATGTCTTAAACCTTTCAGTTTTTCTTTACGTAATGAATCCGGTTTGGAGTAATTGGTACTTATAAGTTGACCTTCTCATTCCAATCTCAGCCGTATGACCATTCCCAAGTCATGGCATGTATTCAAGGGCTCGGTTATGTTCATGATAGTCAGTCTATGTATCATATTTTAGACTCAGTCATATTCTCATATTCCCGTTCATACATGTTCAATAAATGATCTCAGGTTCATTAGTATTATCAGCTTAAGGTGACAGTCTTCCTTAGACTTACTCAGTTCCATAATCCAGTAATAGTTACAAATTTAGTATCCACTACCGTTGCATATTCAGTCATGCATTCATAAATCATTTCAGCCATGTACTTATGTATCAGATATGTATGTTCAGTTTGAAATTTAGCTTATCAATAGCTTCATTCATGTATTCCATGCATCAGATATGCATATTCAGTATAAGAACTCAACTTGTTAATAATTCAGTCATGTAGTCATATTTCAGCGTGCCTGTTCAGTGTGTAAACTCAGCTTATCAGTGTTCCTCAGCTTAATCAATCTTATTCGATGATGAATGTTCCCAAGGGGGAAATATTGTAATACTCCATATTTCCATAGTTTATTTTAACACTTAGTACACGAGTTATTCCATATAAATTTTTCTAAATACTCAGTATTTTTCGGTTTAGAGCTTACCAATGCTTAGGAAATTCAGTCAACTTTCCAATGATATAAAATTTACCCAAATCCAATACCCGAGTGAAGAGTTATACCATATTTTATAAAGCAGTGTCCCAAATTGGCACACAGCACATCACGGAGACCAGCCAAATGGCAATGGCCATTTTCTAGTGAGCTAACACGATACCACCACGTTGCGCCACCAGCCAATTTCCTAATTATCAATCTCTAATGTTTCTCCATGATAATGGAGCGTCGTGCCAAGGGCCAGATTCCCAATAGTGAATCAATGTGATTGTACCGCATCGCGCCAAGCTTCCAGGTCGCAGTTGCTAGTTTCCAGTGGCACAACGCGATTGTACCGCATCGCGCCAGGCACCCAAATTTGGTTTTTCAGTATGAATTTTTATATCTTTTCCAAGGGTAATAAGTTCTTTTTCCACGGCCCTAATCAGTTCTAAACACGAGATTAATACCCTAAATAACCTAATATCTCATTATTTCCTCACTTTCTCCCAAGAATAAAACATTCTCTCTCAAAGAGGGAAAAATCCTAGTTCAAAAAATAAAGAATCAAGGTCAATCCTCAAGAAATCCTCCAAGAACCTTCAAGAACTCTTCTTCTCAAGTATGTTAGGTATTCATTCATGGGTTCATTTCACCCATGAAGTCCAAGAACCCTTTTTAAACGTAAAAGATCTCAGATTCATGATTTTTATGTTAGAATTAGATTGAATACATGTTCACGATGTTAATTGAGTTTCAATCCATGATAAATTATAGATTCCATGAAATTGAAATAGCATGTATCTTGAATTGTGTAATTCCTGTGATATAACCCATGAATTTGTAATATTTGGCATTGTAGTTGCAATGTTTATATGTTATCCATGATGATGTGCATTAAGTTGTGTTCCCCAAATGTTTGATAGAATGTCCATGTGAATTAAAGGGTGAAATCATGAAGTGCTAGCATATGTACAAGCTTACTCCCTACAAGTGTTTGATAAAATGCTTATGTGATTTGACTAGTGAAAGCATGACATCTTATTATGTGATCTCATTTATGCACAAGTTCATGTATATCAAGCGTTTGACAAAATATCTAAATGAGTGCATTGTTAGCAAGCAAGTACTTTTATGCCTTTATGATCATATTATGTCTTACTTTTCATGATATTGAGTCCTGGAGGTATTTAATACCAGACAATCTAGTTGTTTACTTAGAGCCAGTGTCAGTTATAGAATAGAATCATTCATGTTCTAATCAGTAGAATCCAGGCAGTTACAGAACTCAGTAGAACTCAGTCAATTACAAAACTCAGCAAAACTCAGTAAACATAGTATCAGTCCAGTCCAGTTCTGTATACTTAATTCAGTGTCTTTCAATTAGGAGTAGGATTCAGCACCGAATGAGTACAAGGATGATAGTTTTCCCGTCAGAGAGGTAGAGTCTTTAGTAGTAGTCCTTGTACTCTAGATTTGTGTAGCCAGTGCAGGATGAGGAGTCACTCGTAAGACTAGGCTTGACTACCTCCCAGGGGCCACCCATTAGATTAGGCTTGGCTCCGCCCAGGTGTCACCCATCAGTTAGGAATGGCATCTTAGTTTTCCAGTGTTAGTATCCGTGGCATGGTATTAGCACCCTTCCAACTGGGGTCATAGGTCGGACCCCTATTAGCTCAGATTTAAGACATGTCAGTTAGATGATTACCTCCCACGGTCTCAGTTTCCCGACCGTACTTAGACAAATCCAGTTATCAGCAACATATTTAGTAGTGAGTCCTCACCTATCGAGGATGTGCTTTTATTTTAGTATTTTAGTTTATCAGTAGTTTAGTAGCCAGAGTTAGTTGGGGCTTGTCCATCAACTCCATATTCAGACTGTTCAGTTAGAAGCTTTCAGACTAGACCTGTTCGGATAGTGTTTAGTTTTCAAATATTTTTACCAGATGTTATTATTTATCAGTATTTAGATTTTGAAACTTATGGTAATTCAGCCTAATTCCGTATTTATTTCAGTAATATTATTCAGTGCTCACAGCAGATATCAGTCATGGGTTAGCTTGTGGTCTTTTGGGGTCGTAAGCACCGTGTAGCATCCAGGATACAAACTCAGGGCGTTATAGGTACTATTAGCACTTACCGAGGATGACTTCTTCAACTGAATATAGAATATTTTATTGGATAACATCTTTTGGATGTGGTAAGTGCGAAGGAGTTGGAGCTGTAAATAGGAGCTAGTTATAATACTGAAAGCATGCGTGAGTGACGAGGTTGAATTAACAAAATTGAAGAGACATATAAACAAAGCATCACCTTTACATAGGTTATGTCGAATATATCCTCTACTATCATGGAAAGTATTTTTCCACCAAATGCTCCAGATATCGATGTTGTTGCCTAGCCACTACCATAAACAAGGTCAATTTGGAACATACAACTATAAGCATAGTAAATTAATACTAGAGGTATATATTATGTTTTGCATAAGTAGTATTTATGTGTATTGAATCAATATAATACTGAGGCACTAATGTCATTTTTTGCTCACACTTTGGACAATCAAATGGCTTCCTGTCCTTTGTGCATTTTTTTTTGGTTGCAGCCTAAACATTCTAACATACAAAACTTTTAAAAGTCATTTGATATTGATAGTGTAGCTTCAATATTGAAAATTCCAACCTTTCAAGAAGAGCATAAGTATTAAATGCTTAGTCCACGTCATGAGTAAATTAAGCAAGTGTAGATAATGGAAATACTTATGGAAGTTTGTGAAGTCATTTTTGCAATAGAGGTAACGTGATCGGTAGTTAGAGTAAGGATGAAGGGACGAACAACGTGAAGGAGTTGCCTGATGCACTGCCTGCAAGCATACCTAATGCACGACTTGTAAGAATGCCTTTATTTGATTTGGCTCTATCAACAGATCAAATAAGTTAGCCTTTGTGTTCCCTAAAGTCATACTGAAGCTGAGAAGGAATATAAAAATTTCATACCACTTGAGGAACTCTAATACCTGTGGGTAGGAACCATCAATGTTTATCGTTGTGCTGAACTTGGTCTGCAGTGATAAACCTGCACATACAAAATGAATGAATAATGTCGCATTTTCTTATGAGCACCTTTAAGTGGGATATGTTTATATGCTTATACCATGATAAGTAGAAATTGCTATGTTCCTTCCAAGTTGAGTGGGTACTCTTTCTTTACCACTTTAACTTGCAATTTGGACCCTTTAATTTCTACGAAGTCATCCCATAAAGTCAGCAAAAACTGTGTGCTCCTGAAAAAGGTAAAAAGTAATGACCATTTGTGTCGAAATCTATTACTTAAAGGCAAGTAGTAGGTTATATATACTGATCGTCAGCCACGGTAATCTCACAACACTTATTTTGAGTATGACCTGCATATTTCTCAGGGCCGCAATGGATAACAACTCCTAGAATATCTGATAGAAACAAATAAGAAAATATGTTTACCATGTATATTTGCAAGCATATAAATTCAGCAAAACAATGTTTGGAAAGAATAATATACTAATTTCTATAGAGGGAGCGAGATTCAGGTTAGAAATATTACCTAAAGGCGTGACATTCAACTTGGTCGGTAGTGGCAGGGGATTTTCAAGCTCATTATTTGGGTTGATAAGTTCATCTATTATTTTCTTATCAAGTATCCAATAAAAGATATGTATTGTCTACCCATATGATTTCGGCGAGATCCTTACCCATTCAACCAAGATCAATTAGGTGTTGGAAAGCATCAACTTGTCAGCATAATAGGTAACGTCATCGCCATACACAGCCGCCCAAATTTGTTGGCCTTGTAAAATTGAAATTGTTCGGAAGATGTAGGTAAATAATATGACTATATAGGAGGCAGTACCTACACAGTCTCCCTAATTTGTTGGCCCTATAAAATGGAAATTGTTCGTAAGATATAGGTAAACAATATGACTATATAGGCGGCAGTACCTGCTTATCCTCTAAAATGAGATTTTGGAATCATATTTGCTTCTCTAGACTTTTTCTCTCTCGATTAATATCGACGATTGGGACATTGAATATCCATTCAGGAGTGTCGGTTGTTATGTTATTGATGTTGTATCTTAAGGCCATGTGTACTGCAAAGATAGCAGACCAATTAAGGCAGAATTGGAGACTTGCATGTCAAAATATGAAAAATAAATGCAACTATGTCTAGAAGATTTGTAGCAATCAAATTGTGAATTACGATTCTAATCAATTTCAATAATCATAGAAACCCAGAATCAAAAAAAAATCGAAACAATTAACTACCCCAACAAAAAATATTGAAGTCCAACCATACACACACCAAAAAAAGCCGAAAAAAATAACTATACCTGAACAAATTCATTGATAATTAGAACCTAATATTTTTATTTTGAATTTGAAACAGTCATATCCAACTAAGGCAGAACTGGAGATTTACATATCGTAATTTTCAAAATATGAACAATAAATACAACTACGGCTTGAAGATTTATATCAACCAAATCATGAATTACGATTCTAATCAATTTCAATAAAAATAGAAATCCATAACCAAAAAAATTTCAAAACAATTAACTCACCACAATGAAAAATATTGAAGTCCAACCAAACATACACCTAAAAATAAAAGCCAAAAAAATTATTATACCTGAAAATGCAAATTTGTTGACAAGGGAAGAAATAGTCGGAAGAACTCTTATGGTTTTGGGGGTTTGCTTGGAAATTTGATTATGTTATATAGGAAGTACTTTACAGTGAACATGTAGATGTGAAAGCCTTTCCACGTGCCTCACCATCAATTAAAAGGAGAAAAAAGAAAATAAATTAAAAATCTCTCTTTTATATTCTATGAAGCATGAAGCACAATAAGTTGATGTTGTGATAGTACAACCCTTGTTGGCTTATATATATATATGCTAAAGGCAGAATTAACTAACGACAAAGCTACATTTCTCGTATGTTTTTCTTATAGGTAGGAAATTATTATTTATCTAGTTGAATTAAACCATTAACCTCTCTAGATACTTGACGTTGGGAGTAATAGAAGGTTTCTATATCCACTAGAAATGCCAATTTCACAAGAAAATTGGCTTCTTGGTTAGCCTTTCTAAAACAATTAAGTAATATTAACCGAAGTAGTTCTAATGCACTAAATGAATACAGAAATGATTCTCTTCAGTTTCAAATCGGTATTTATCTGTTAATTAACATGCTTGAAATTACCATTATTAAGTTTTATATAGTAGTTGTTCAGGCCATTATCCTTGCATAATTGAACACGAAACTTGGTTGCAATTGCTTCTGCTTGGTTGTTGCCGAAACATTGAATGCTCCTTGACAAGGTCATGATTACATCTTCATTTCTATCAAAATTAGGATTATTTAGATGATTTATAGTAGTTTATTTGTATTATGCTTAATTAATATGGTATAAGGTGTATATACAATATGAATATCACTTGTTTGAAATGGGATGGTGAAAGTACCATCTTATATCAGCAATGTGAGGGCTCCTCTATTAGGTTGCAACAATTGCTCTTTTAATCTTTCTATTTTGCATACTGTTGTAGTTCTCCGAATTTTTTGTTTTGATATATAGCTAGCAAATTTGTGTTAAAGTTTGTTAGGATACTAGATTATTAGGGTACGTGCGTTGCACGTGATGTTTATGTTTATAAAAAAATGTGTATAAAATAGAGAATAAAAATAAAATATGTATATTATCAATTGACATTGAGGTAGACGTAACATTCATTCAAAAGAAAATGTAAACATTCATTTAATATTATAATTCAAAGTAATTGAGAATCTTTTAAATCTCTAAAGATATACTCTAGAAAATTTAGGTTATTTATTTAATTATATAGTACTTGACCCAAGTTAATATGGAGACTGGTAAGACTTTTTTTTTGGATCAATTAAAATGTATAAGAAGTAAAAAAGAACTTTTAAATAATAAGAAAAAAAATTATGAAAAAAATTAATCGGCTAATATTTTGTAGCATACAAAAGCCTTCTAAACTTTTTGTAACGCGATTCAAGAGAGAGTGTCACATTCATTGGATAAAACGCTCATAGAATCTGTAATGTGTATGATTTTGAAGTTAAAAGTATACCTTTTCCCAAATAATATGTCGTATTATATAATTTATTCAAATAAGGAAGGTTCTTGTAATAACTCAGACTTTTAATGAGGGGTAGATTGGTCATTTAACCTATATTATTAGTATTAGTAACTTATAGAATTAAGTGGGCAAGAAAAAAATCAAAACCCTCTTCCTTATACAATTTTTCAAAATTTCAGTTATAAAAGGAGTAGAATATTAGGGCTTTTCAATCCCTTTATTGTTGGAAAGAAAAATAAGAAAACTTTGTGAAATTTAGGAGCGTTGGTAGATGAAAATAAGGCCCTCGAACCATTGTCAAGACTGTTGAGTTGCAGGTATTTGCATCAATTGGCGTTACTATGGTATACATATGTGTGTGTGTGTTTGTCCTGAAATTTTTGAATTGATTGTAATTTCATTCTTTATAATGATTAACAAAGATTTAAAGGGTAAGAAGGAATATTCAATGGTTGGAGGGTTGTGGATTTTATCATGTCATGTTTTGATTTGGTTAATTAAATTAAACAATGCAGTAGGATATTATATTTGTCTTATACTATAGCGAAGGAAAGTTAAATAAATATTTTCTCTACTATTTCACTTCCACCGGAATGAGCAGATAATGGTGATGGATTAATGATTAGTGAAAAACTTACTAATTACATGGTGATTATTATGAAAGAGCATGGTAGTGAATTGTATGATTTTGTTTTAGCCATTGTTTTTTTCTATCTTTATAGACGCTTGTTGGCATGACATTTTTGTCAATTTCTTGGATTTCACCTTATAAGGTTTAGCTTTAAGCTTGATAATAGAGGTATTGAGACTTGATTCTGGCTGGCATAATTAATATCGTTAATTAATATTTTTGCATAGATTGAAGCCATTAGAGGTTATTTGATTAGTGTTCTACGTATTACAAAGTTGGAGAATTCATCATTACCGAGGTAAGTGAGACTTTAAGCTTCGAGTGCTTGCTTTTCAAATATTATTTAAAATTATATTTTTATCTTCCTAGTCCATGACTTGGGACGAGCGTGTGCTTGCAGAATTGGTGGCCTTCAAGGCCAGCCGTATATACTTTATGCTTAAGAATATCAATTCTCTTGTTATAAATTATTTTGTGATGTGATATAATTATATATTGTGAGATTGGGGCATTGTGTATGCTTCTTAATTTCTTTGGGGCATTGTGTATGCTTCCCTTAAGCATTGTGCATGCTTGTTGATTTAATATGGGACATTGTGTATATTTCTCTTGAGCATTGTGTATGCTTATTGATTTGATATGGGACATTGTGTATTCTCCCCAGAGTATTGTGTATACTCTTGATATATTTGTGGCATTGTGTATGTTACCCAAAACTCCTAGTGTTGGATAATTACTTTAATTACAAATTATGATAAGTTCTTTGTATGAATTATATTGAGATATATGGTTCCTAATGAACGATTGTTGGGCCTCGTTGGTCGCCTTATCATGATTACTTCCTGTGTGTAATAACTTTATGTTCTTGTTGTTGTCGTATTTTCTAATAATTGTCCCGGGAGTACTTAAAGTAGCGAGCCAATGATCTTACTGAGTTATATTTATATATAGCTTACTCCTTACTTACATGTCTGCAGATACTAACGCGCAAGGTGAAACTAGTGGGTGACGATTCCTTCGTAAGAATTTTAGTGCCAAGGTGAGCCTTCGCATTGTTCGTGGAGGCTTTTCTTTCATCTTTGTCTATCTAGTTTATGTTTCTTTTCACTGGATTTGCATGTCCGAAGTTTGAAATTATGTATCTCTATCTTAGATGCTCCATGTCTTAGTGTGGGATTTGGAACAAAGAATTAGTTCGCGATTGATTGTTGAATTTACAGTTTGGTTATGATTTTTTGTTGGATGATTATTCTTTATTTATTGATGTGTTGGAGTTGCGCATACCCTATTTTAGTGCTTATTAACTGGTAAAGTATAAGGACGATTGGTTCTCCCAATAGGTGGTGTTAACGGGAGCTAGTCGCATCTAGGAATTATTTTGGGACGTGACAGTTCTAAACACACAAATTAGCTAGTTTTAAAATTTTAAAATTAAGAAATAATTAAATTGAAACATGAAGAATAAGATATAGTTCCTTTAAGTTATATCGAACTTATTACGAAGTCAAGACTTTTTGTATATGTACATAATTTAAATTGAGTATCCAGATAAAATTATAACCTGCAACATAGAATTAAATCATGAAGTGAGTATATTTCTTGCAGACAGAATTAAGGAGACATTTAAAAAATCAAACAACAAAAATAAAAAGGGACAACCACCTATAAGCTGAACCGCGAATGTCTCTGGTTATAAAAAATTGAAACTTCAAAGTTCACCATTTTCCATCATCATGAACATGAACTTTGCAAATAGTGCGATGGGAAAAGGCCAAATATTCTTGTAAAGGACAAAATAGTTGGTATCAGTTGATAAATTAACAATTTTGATGGTTCGAGATTAAGAAAGTTCATACACATAACTAGTGTTGAATTATTGGTCTAAAGTCTCACCAACTTTCTAATATTAAGTAAAAACATTAATTTTGAAAGGCTTTCAAGTATTATAACACATCGAAACAATTTTTGTTAGGTAACTACACAAGCAAATATCTTCAAAATTAAATAGTTAGAGCCAGTTTACATAATTTACAAAATAATTAATAAATTCAATGCCAAAAATAAGTTTTACAGCTGCGCAATTCTACATCTACGAACTTCAAAATTTTCATATTTCTCATTGCATAGGTATGTGCTCTGCTCCGACAAGCTTGACCTTGAACTAACATATGAGCATCTGCCTACTTTTAAGTCCCAGTTGGTCAAACATAACTATCTTATCTTATTCAAGAGAAAATAGAGACTTAAGAATTAGATCATAAAATAAATGTTTGGATTAGCTAACTTCATTAGCCTTTGTGTATGATACTCTCTGAAGAGACCACCTCCAGCTAGGATTGGCCCTCACATTGATGTAGCATAGGATTTATCATTTGTCTAACTCAGCCTAGATATATCACTGAAACAAATCTTTCAAGCATCCATTATTGAGCAGCAAGCATATGAACTAATACTTACTGAGGCATCTTATATATGGCAGTATTACTCAATTAGTGTTTTTGAGCACTTTCAAATTATGTTCTTTATAAAAGTCTAGATAGTTTCTCTCTTCATCTTCAATGAACCTTACTTTTTCTTTTTGGGATCATAACTCCAAATGTGACTTTTGAATTCATTTTCAACCATAAAACTACTGCATCTTTCTTCACAATTTTTATTCTTCTCCTCTATCCACCTCATGACTCTTATAGATTATTTTGGACATTCTAAAATCCATTAGATCTTTCATCTCCAAAAATGCATTAGCTCTTTTGTTTGATCCTTATTTCCAATTATCAATTGTCTATGATTCAATATTTTATGACCTAATGATCAATAAATTAAGTTGAGAACCATGAATTCTCTCAAATTCGGACTACAACAGAGGTAATAAACAAGTGATAGCTAATTTAAAACTGAAAAAAAGGAATGTTCTTACTTTTTATGACATAAATACTAATTTCAAAAGATAAAATATTTCAACACGCTAGTGGAGCAAACAAATGCATGAAAAAAATCTTTAGGAGAGGAAAAAAAAGAGCAATAACCAAATTATCTTAATAAATAATAAATATGCTTATAAACTATCAAATACATGTGAAAGAGTAAATCTTGAGGCCACCAGAAAGAGAACTATTGTTTCTATAAAAAAATAGTTGAAAAGGAAAGAGATAAACCATTGATTTTTCCTACTAATTCATTCGACAACAACATGCTTGTTTCATATAATTTCTCGATTAGAAATTTACAATCGAAAAAGAAATACGAGAACTTATCAAAAGAAGAGAAATCTATTGTCAAATTGTTGATTAGCATAAGCATATATAATCTTGAAATTTATAAACGAAAAATAGAAGTGTAGACATTTTTTTATATAAGAAAAACTCTAATTGATTTTAAAATGTAAATTATTATGATTTCTTACATAGATCATATAATGATTTTAATTAATTTGAAAGTTTGCTTCTTGAGTTTTTTTCCTTTATCGTGCATAGCTTTTTTCTTATTTTGGTTCTTAAATAGAAGGAAATACTGGACCTTAATTGCAGGGTTAGTAGAATCATCAAGAACTTGAATAAAGATGCTATTTGCTAGCCGTGAAAGGTTACAAGCATTTCTAATGGACAATTGATGCACCTGCAAAGTAACAATTCATCAAACACCATAAATAAAAAATTAATCTAAATAGTCGTTCATTCAACATATATATAAAAATAGATGTTAGATGTATAAAATATGTATAAATGTAATATTAAATCAAGTCTGCTAAAACTAATTGAATTCAAATACAATATTTAGGACTTTGAAATCAACTAAAATTATTATTTAAAAAGAAAACATTAATTTGAATCATAATATGTTTACACAAACACAAAATTTAAAAATATTAAATATTATGATTTCTTAGGTAGATCAAATAGTGATTTTAATTAATTTGAAAGTTTGCTTCTTGAGTTTTTTTTCCATTTTTCCCTAAAGGAATTGCATATGATTTCAATTAATCCTAATGATAGTTAGAAAACTCAACAACACAAATATAACCATAATGAATCAGAAATAAAATTATGAGAACATGCCTACAGATTTGTTGTTAATTAACACGAAGTGTCAATTCTACTATTACTGTTTTTATGAGGTAAAACATTATTTTTGATGGGTCCTTGACTCATGAAATGATAAAAATAATAATCAAATCAAAGAATAAATTAACAAATTAAAAGAAGATTGCATAAAGACACTAAAAATTTCAATGATTATTTTGTTCTTACATCATATCTTTGTTTGAAGCTGAAAAAATCCATAGTAAATTGTCATCAGAGGAATATGGAGAACATCTCTCAATCTCTCTCAACCTGTAGATAAGCATTAGTTGCTATATGATGAGGATAAACATGTGCAGCAGCATATTTAAATTTTAGAATGACTAAATTTTTTGTAAGCAAGTTGAGATTTTGCTATAGATGTGATTTTATATTTGAGCCAAAAGCGCTTGAGTTTGACGTTTTAATGGTTCTGTCATTAATTTTCTATCATTAACTTGTGTAGCTTTTGACATACAGAACCTACGAAAAAAATTTAAAGCAAACAAACTCACGTAGCTCGTTCTTTTCGAGCTAAAGCACATTAACACCAAGATATATAGAAAATCAACAAACGGTATAATTCACATCCATCTTAATACACAATGCACATATAACCATTACTTTATACTTTAATTTTCAAGTTTACAAACTTTTTAGTTGTTACAAAGCAATCACAAGGACATACCACAACGCACACCTATGATCATGCACGGATATATTCATTCACGCAGTTATGTGTATGTGTGTGTGTGTGTATATATATATATATATCACTGCAAAATCGCATAGATTTTAGGAGCAAGAAAAGTCACATAGATCATACTTTTTCAACTAAAGCACATTAACACCAAGATATATAGGAAATCAGAAAGTATAATAACTTATATGCATCTTAATCCACAATTCTCGTATAGCCATGCACCACTTCACACTTCAATTTGTAAGTTTACAATCTTTTTATAAAGCAATCATAAGGACATATACTACCGCGCACACCTACAAACATGTTTCGTGAATATATTTACCTCATGCAATTATGATTATATTATTGTAACATCACCATGTGCATAGTTGCAACTTACATGTATATCATTGCAAAATTCCACTGCTAATCACAAATTTCTTTAGAAATCGCCTTTGATGTTTATGTCATTGTTTTACTACTTCAATTTCGCTACACATCTCTTGCATATAAATCACCTCAAAAGGCACCTAAAGAATAATAATAATCAAATAAAAAAATAGCAAACTTATGGCAAATTATACTTGATTGCGATGACCAGATGCTACAAAAATAAAATAAGAAACCAATAAATTTGACTGTCCAAAAAAAAAATGTGAGAATATTCATGAAAATATACTGCAAAGAATAAAGAAAAGAAAAGATCCAAACGTAGATCAAATCAGTTATACGAATCGTTTGTGCAAGAAACCTAAACAATTCTAGTTGACCTGAAAGTC
Source organism: Capsicum annuum (assembly GCF_002878395.1). Lineage (NCBI taxonomy): Eukaryota > Viridiplantae > Streptophyta > Magnoliopsida > Solanales > Solanaceae > Capsicum > Capsicum annuum. Next base: position 123,979,479 of record NC_061122.1, on the reverse strand, counting down.
TACAATATTATGATTTCTTATTTTCTTACCTAGATCAAATAATTTTTTTTAAAAAAAGAAGAACTTCAAAACAATTTATAAACTTTTGTTATCCAAAAATAAGGCACCTACCCAGTTTTCTTTTTTTTTTTTTCAAAAATAATTTTTTAAGTTTATTTTTAGAAAATAAAGCAATTTTGGTCTATTCTGGGAGTGTTTTCTATTCTAATACTTCAAAATCATTTATAAACTTTTGTTTTTCAAAAATAGCGCACCTACGTAGTTTTCATTTTTTAAAAAAACAATTGTTTAAGTTTTTTTTTTTAAATAAAGCAATTTTGGTCTATCCAAGGAGTGTTTTATATTCTAATTGAGTCTCTTTCCAATTATCCTATTTTAGGAGTTTTTTCAAATTAAGCAAGTAAACATTAATTAATTCTTATTTCCATATACTTTAGGACAATAATTAAATGATAATTATTTGAGAAAAATAGTAAAAAGACGATTTTGTCTATTGCAAAGTCTTTTAATGAAGAGCAAAAAGTTTGAATCACTTTTCTAACAGCCTTCACACTTTTAATATATTATAGATTATAGATTATAAATTATAGATATTAAACAATCTTGGGTATTATAAAAACTTTGTTACCTAAGAAAATATGCATGAAAAATTCATGATTTAAATTTTATGAATTTAATCTCTAAGGTTCTTACTAAATATATTTTGAAAATTATCTTGTATGTATTTATTAGATTATTTATTGCAAGTTAGCAACGCTTTTAGATAATTATTAAATTAGAATATTAATTGCAAGTTGTAGCAATTGTTTAAAAACTCATTTTTTAAAATAAAATTGTTAATACATACTTCTTAAGTTCAATTATCTCTTATTTTTTTTATTGTTTAATATTATATCTCTCCTAAATAATTGAGTTGATAATTATGATAGGAGTAAAATCTGATCGATAATTTATCTTCATTTATTAACTTGTTTTACCTTTTTTTAAAAAAGTTGCACATTTTTCTATACTTTTTTGTTATTGAAATAATATTTATTGCCTATTAACACACGTTTCTTTATTAAATATACTTTTTTTTTGTCATCTTTACAACAAATATCTTATTTTGGATAATTTTCTGGTATCAATTGTGATCTATCTGAATCGATTTTTTCTTTTAGGTTTGAATCTTATTTCATTTTAGAAGTTATTTAGATTCAATTTCATTATATGTTCAACTTATGCTTTGATTTCACTTTGATATGAATTATGTCTTCTAAATTCAAGTTCAATTCTACTCCTTGAAAGCATCCTAAATTTTTAGAAGAGAGTAATCTCATTCTTCTTTCCAGACCTTCTTTTGATCTTGGTTGTTTCACTCCATCTTCTGTTAGTGAGATCAAGAATAAGATAGTTGAAAATGAGTCTACTTTCAACAATCAAAAGAAGTTTTTTTTCCGGACAAAATTGATTTTTCTCAAATAGAAGCACTAATCGAGAAGTTGATTGTCAACATGCAAAGTGAGAAAAGTTCCAAGAAAAAAGTTATTCCACAAGTTGAGAGAAATTATAAGAGAAAAAATATAGTGTGTTAGTATCATATCCGAATTTTGAAGAAGAAAATTCATCACACAAATCTAAAATATCAAAGATTGAAATAGATGCACCTTCTCGGATTACAAGGGTAAACTCTAATGCAATAAATGTCACAGATGTTGTAAAAAAAGTTAGCAACAAGAAATCTGAAAAAGTTCCTAAGGTATTTTTTTTAAAAAAATTGTACATTAAAAATATATATTTTTTACTTTTTTAAGATTATTATACACAATAATGAATGATAATTAATTTTATCATTTTTTGTTATTATATATATATATATTTTGGTCTTGTCAATTTTAATTATTTTTATTTATTTTATAGTTATTTCACTTTTCATAAATTTTAAATTTTATGTTCTAATTTGTGTAATTTTTATTTGTATTTTACTTTAATTGATATATTGTATTTTATATTAAAAAATCTTTCATAATTATTATTTTTTGTGTATTTTTAGGAGAGAGAAAAACATATAGCCACCGGTCATCTTATATTAAGATCAATATGTTTGATGATCTTAGTAAAAGATGAAAAAATGAGCATTTGACATGTTTATAAATTCATCTTTTGAACACTTTTTGAATCTGCAGCAACTTAAAGTTTAGTCACAGCTTCTTTGAAATTTATTACATGTAGAGATGGAGAATGATAGAGATATTTGTGTATCTTTAGTTTGAATGGTAATCATACACTTTGAAAAGAGAAAAACTTTTGTGTTACGATTGAATTAAGATTTGAAAAGAAGTCTGAGTTATTCTCAGATTCGGAGGTGCCAAATAAACTTATCGATAAATATTATTCGGGGTTGAAAAAGGTTAAGAGATTGAACTTTTATATACATTTTGTTGATTCTAAGGACTTAGAATCACCACGCAATATCTTAACTGCTTTTTCTTTGCACGCTATTCTTGATTATAATTTAATGTCACTCTATATTATTTTAACATGTCAAAAGCATGATTATTTGGTTATATTTTATTTGTGTTTAAAAAATTATTCAATACCAATCCAACAACAATCTTTGTCATTCCTTGACGCCTTGGTCTCTTATTAAACATATGTGTATTTCACAATACTTTATTATTTTGAACATTTTTGATTTATTTGTATTCGAAGCTCTAGCAAATCATGTATAAATCAAACACAATACAAACTAGATAGCAGTTGTTTATATATTTAATCAGTCAACAAGCCAACAAATACATCAAATCCATATATGCGTAATCTTTTCAGAAAACATAGAATTTCATATTTATTACCCGGTGACATTACATCTTTCTGTTTGAAATGAGAACTGATTCACAAATATGTACAGATTCATAATTTTGACGAGTGTTTCTTTGTCTTTGTAAACTTGTTTTACACCTTTTTTCATATTTGTAGCTTCTTCAATTATTTCAACTCTATCTTGACCCAATATTTCATCCTATGGAATTAATCTAATCAATCGAACTGAATCAGTTGAGTATGGATGTTGCTGCTCCACATTCCGTTTGTTATATCTATTGTTACCAACACAAATCATGAATTGTTCATTATGTTCTATAATATTCATTGACATATCTTTAATTGTTATGTACAATAAATATTAACTAAAGAAATCGACAAAAATTTTTTTTTAACTAGATACAACATGACTCTTGTATCGTTGTGTATGATCATCGGTAGAAATCTATCACTTATTATGAACTTAATTTCAACTTAAATTGAGTTAAGACCGATCTTGAGTTGATTTACTATTGCATTTATCAATTTCTTACTTGGTATTCACATCATACATAATCCCATCTACAGAAAAATCTTTAGGTCTATTTGTAAACATAATACAGAAATTTTGTTATAATACCAACAAAATCAAAGAGAAACAAACATTATTTAAATCGTTATTATACATTAATTCATCATGATAAGGTTATTCTCGATTGATGTATGTGTATAACAGTTACAAAAAAAATTAGATCATTTTAATTACATAAAATACCTGTCACATTTCATCTTCTTCCATGCATTATTATTATCGAATGTAACCTATCACCATTCATTTTTAGTAAATTGCATATCTTTTTAATATAAATTTTGATTCGAATAAAATACTAACATGGGTATTTTATTAGAAGTTTTCACTCAAACACTAAAATTATTTGAGAAATTTTTGTAGAAAAAAATATATAATTCTCGTTGAAATTAGAGGAACAATGATATTGCCGAAGAAGAATAAAATAATAAAAAGTCATTTCAGAGAAAATTTTAATGAAGAAGAAAAGGATATGCTTGATAATGAAGAAGAAAAAAGGGTATGTTTGTTAATGAAGAAGAAGAAATTTATAATAATTAAATAAAGAAAAAACCATTTCAAAGAGATAAATGAGGATGATTGATATCATGATCTTAACGAACATCTATTTTTCTGGATATAACTATTTTTTCTTATAGTTATGTATTTTTAATTTTTATAAAAAGCAAAACTGTTCAATTTTTTTTAATTAAAAAAAAATTATAAATTGCAATCTAAAAATTTTGCTATATCTTCCATTAAACCATCTAAGGATATTTATTTAGATTTTTTTTCTCAATATATTTTAATTGATAGTATTGAGTAAAACTATTAAAATGAGCCCAAATTAAGTTAATCCATCAACCATCAATAATTTTATTGATTGGACATGGGATAAGTTAAACTTGGACCAATCTCAACTTATTCAACCTCCAACCCATTTTAAAAGTATCTTCAACTGAACCCAATTCAATCTCTGCTTTAATTCCTTTTTTAACACTCTTTAATTAGACATATAATATATTTTATTTTGTTCATATAATATTGAGTGTCGTTCATCTTCAAAATCAAGATCTTACTTTTTATTTTCTTGAGTTGGATTCAAATTGTGGTTACTAGAGGTAAATGTCAATATCTTTTTTTTTTAATTAAGCGTGTCAAATTGAACGGGCCGTAATTCAATTTTTAGATCATTTGAGTTCAATCTCTTTAGTGAGAATTATCTCCAATGCATTTATTAGATTGAAAATTGTAAATTATAGAAATACTTTTACATAATTATTTTATTATAAATTTAATTGCAAGTTATAGAAATCTTTTAAAGAATTATTTTATTTTATTTTATTTAACAATTTAGAAAATACATTTTATAAATAAAATACATTCCTTTTTTATAGGATAGTTTTCAATATCTAATAAAAAAACTATGTTGAAAATTATGGTAAGAGTAAAACATGGTCAAATTTTATATCTACATTTATGATCATATTTATCTCTTTCAAAAAATTTTACGTTTTTCCATATTTACTTTATTGGTAGAATATATTTTTTTTTCCATTGAAACAAATTTCTTATTCAATTTCATACTCTAATATTTCTTTACTATTCAGTGTGTTCTTATAAAGATTCTTGGGGTTTTGTTTATTATCAAATTTGAGATTTGGTGGTATATTTTCGATCATTGTTTTCTTCTTGTGAGCTTTGTTGTTAGTCTTTCCATCAAGTTTATCTTCTTTGATATTATTTTTATTGAAAAAATGTTTTTGATTGAAAATTTCATGAGTCATGTCTAAACTCAAGTTTGATTCTACTCCATCACGTAAGAGCCCTCGATTAATACATAATTGTAGCCCCATTATTCTTTCTAGACCCTAGTTTGATCATAGATATTTTACTCCATCTCCTATTAGCATGAGCAAAAAAAAAGTGTTGGAAGTGATTCTTACATCAACAAGGAAGAAGAGTGTTTACCAAACAAAATTGAATTTCTTCAATTAGGAGAACCGTCCAAAAAGCTTAATATTACTATGCAAAGTGAAAAAAATTCCAACAAAAAGGTTGTTATTCCTTAAGCTAAGACTAGTTATAAGAGAAAGAACATTGTTAGTGACCAAGTATTCGTTTTCGACTTTGAAGAAGAAATTTTATCACTCAAATAAAAAAATTCAAGTGTGGAATGAATGTACCTTCTTAGATTACAAGGACAAGGTCAAATATAACAAATGCCAAGGATGTTGTCAAGAAGGCTAGCAACAAGAAATCTCAAAAATTTTGTATGGTACTTGTTTTATTGAGTTTCTATATAAAATTGGTATGTATTTTGAGTTTTTTTTTCATATTTCCTAAATTATGAGATGCATGTTTAATTTTGATTATAATTTGTAGTTATCTTAGTTTTCACTATTTTTTATTGTTTGTCGACAGATTGGTATAATTTTGATGTTGTATTTTACTTTATTGATAATTTTTTCGTTAATATATATTGGAGAGGAAAACATATAGCTACTGATCATCGTATATTAAGGTTAATGTGTTTGATGACTTTAATTTAAGATGAAAGAAGGAGTATTTAGACATGTTTGCAAAATCTCCTTTTGGGCACATCTTGAAGATGTAATATCCTAAAGTACAGTCTCAACTTCTTTGAAATTTATTGCATGGAGAGATGGAGCATGATAAAGATGATTTGTTCATCTTTAAGTTGAATGATAATTTTTTGCATTTTGGAAAGAGGAAATTATGTGTTGTTAGTGGTTTAATATTTGGAAAAAAGTTTGAATTTCATTCAGATATCAAAAATTCAAATAAACTTATGTCTAAATATTATCCTGGTATCAAAAAGGTTAGAGATATGATTTTTATTACTGAGTCTATGAATTTTTTTAGGAAGAAAGATTTGTATAAAATTAATATGGTAAATTTCATAATCAGGTTCTTGAAACCTGATTTGTCAAGAATTTTTTTTATCAAAGTTATATTTTGATTTGGTTGATTTGGGTGAGTATTTGAATTAAGATTGGGTGAATGAATGTTTTAAAACTTTGCACAAATCAATCAGTCAAAAGTTGAGGACCAATCCATCATCATTTACTTTTGGTGGCTTTCATTTGGCTCTTCAAATTTAATTTTACTAATGTTGTCTGAAATGAACAAATCTATTGTTACTCGGAGTGATTAAATTCTAAGTCCTCAAATTTTAAATTGAAAGTCGTTGGAGAAACTCATTTATAACGAGCATTTGAAGACAATCATATTTAAGCGTTATAGCAATGAGGCAGCCAAAAATACCCAAGCCTAAATTTCAGATGTTATCACCAATGATCTACTATAAATCTCTAGTGATAATGCACCAACAGCAAAGATACAAATCTGAAAAATTCATAATTTACTTCAATAAAAAAACATCCTTTTGAAGATTATATTGAAGTTGAGGTTCCAGATTTATTGGTCGATCAATTTACGGATTGGTATTATGTTGATGTAAAGAAACGAAGTGAAAGGTAATGCCTTTTTTTAGCGTAATATTTTAATCATATAATTTAGTATTTTACAATATAAATTCTTATAATATTGATATATTTTCTTAAATATTCATAGGAGTAACAAAAGCAAGATTGAAAACGTCATCATAAATTCAGAGTTTAAGCTGAGTGGTTTGAAAATTGCTGACAAGAATTGGTTTCTCACATTAATTCATACTGATCACCTATAGAATGATGAGGTATGTGCTAAATATATGTAAATACTAATTGTACATAGCTTCTACTATATTTTGATTTTGAGGTTGTTCGTAGTTGATAAATTTTAAGTTGAGGAAATGTTATTAGTTTAAGAATTATAAATTTGCAATGATAATTATTTTTGATACCATGTAATTAAGATGATTGGATGTATGTTATTCTATTTACCAAATCAGAAATAATAATTCATTGGGGGAAGGGATGACTTCAGTGCTTATTTTCTGCTATAATACATATTGTGCTAGTGTAATTTGAGTAGCTGTCCATTAATTTGTTTTAAGTAATTATCTAGTAAATCATATGATGACTATTTTTTTTGTATACATATTATGCTATCTTCCTTCTACGGATACTAGAATCTGTATTAATACAACAATAATTTCATAACAAGTTCATGTATGAACAAGAACAGTTTTGAAGTTCTTTAACACCTTCAACACAAGATTATTACTAATATATCCAAGAAGTGTGTTAGATATCAGAAAATAGATGAAATAGAAAATTTAGACCAATTCCCTCGAGTTCACGGAGTGTCCTTAAGGAATAATTTTCCTTACTATACCCGAGGTTATGGAATTTTCCTTCCAGGATAAAATGACATTCAATCTAATTATAGCGGTACCTCAAATAATTGGATTTCACGAATGTACTCAACGATTTGAATAATCACACAGAATATTTTTAAGAGAAGAAGAGTATTTTATTCTGAAAATTTTCGTATATCAAACTTGTGGATCAAAGCAGGTTTATATAGCCATAACATGCCTCTTCTGAAAAGTGGCAATAGTTCACTTTAGAGGTGTGCCTTTTTCTAAAAATTCATGACTATTCATCCAAAGACTGTCTTTCAAAACAGACATACCATTTCACATGAAACAATGTGTTATTTCGTTAAAGGGTTGCATCCTTTTTGAAATAACACTTCGTTTCTGCATGACATTTCAAAACAATGCACCAGTTCAGAAAATAGTGCATCAATTCACTGCATCTGTTACTACATGCATGTATAAATAGAGTATCAAACACTATTTTGGGATGAATTTATTTAATTTTATCAAATAAACTTTGTTCAACAAGATAGATCTATCGATCGATCATTTGACAAATTTAAATCCAAATCCAAATCCGAAGCTGAAGCTGAAGCCGATCGAAGCGAGCGACGGCGACAACGTGAGGCATCTCTTATTTCTTGCTCACTTAGCATGTATAAATGTGTTTTACAATATAAACACTTTAAAGCTTATTTTTCCCACCAATGTGGGAGAATTTTAGTAAGCTTTCCTATTTTGAGCACACTTTCCATTTTGGTGTAAACTCAATTTTATCTTCCACTTAATTTCCTCCATTTTCCATTCAAAACACACACACATAGAACCCAACAATCCCCCACATGAATGGGGAATAGCTATTTATCAAAAAAATTTACGGACAAGTATGTGATCATCAAGCAAAGACTGATTGCATCTGGATAAGTGGGTTTTCCTTTGAACTTTCCGTAGTGAACATGCATCAGATGCACTCGTTCAATTGTTAGATTTGATATCTTTGAACCATTGAGCTTTAATGTACACCAAGACAACACATGTCACACTACTAGCCTTTTACCGTTTATGGTTCTAATAGTTTTGTTCTTTTCAACCATGAACACGTTTTGATTTCATGAGAGTTTGGAGAATAGTCCTTTACTAACATCTCCTTGAAGCGACTTTCACTTCACCCTCACATTGGTGATTTCTAAACGTTCAATCCTATATATTAAACTATTTGGTCAAATCTGCCAAATTTAGATAATCATTAAAAGACTTTTCACCTTAAGTCTTATCCTAGTTTACGATACATTGTCTGCATAATGAGAATGGGTTGGGTAATTGACAATGTTGAACTTGTCAGACACAACTTTGTTTGATCTCCTTGAATCTAGCTCTTGGAATCTCTAGTCTGCTAGGTAGAATTACCGCCATGCTGACTTATTCTAGGCCTTAAATCTATTTCCTTGGATGTCCTTTCCATTCCTTCTCTAGATAGGCCTTTTGTAAGTGGATCCAACATATTATATTTTGATTTTACATAGTCAATAGTGATAATTCAACCAGAGAGAAGTTCCCTAACAGTATTATGTTTCCATCATATGTGATGAGATTTACCATTGTATATCGTACTCCCTGCCCTACCTATTGTTGCTTGTCTGTCATAGTGTATGCATACTAGTGCCACTGGCTTGGGCTAATAAGGAATATCTTACAACAAATTTTGGAGCCATTTTGCTTCTTCATTGGTTTTATTCAATGCGATAAATTCAAATTCCATTATAGAGCGAGCAATATATGTCTGTTTGGATGACTTCCAAGAGACTGCTCCTTCACCGATAGTAAAAACATATCCACCTATGGATTTTACTTCATTTGATCCGGTGATCCAATTTGCATCACTATATCCTTCAAGTACCACAGGATATTTATTATAATGCAAGCATGGTCTTGAGTGTATTTAAGATACCCCAAAACTCCATCGCCATCCAATGAGTTTCGTTGGGATTACTCATGTATCGACTCAATTTACTAATAGCTCATGCTATGTTTGGTCGTTTACAATTCATTATATACATTAAACATTTCAATACTCTTGCGTACTCAAATTGTGAGTCACTTTCACCTTCAATCTTTCGAAGTGCAAAGGTCACTTCCAATGAAGTCTTGGCAATACCAAATTCCATAAACTTGAATTTGTCAAGTACCTTTTTGATGTAATGACACTGTGACAATGCCAACCCTTGTGGAGTTCTATGGATTTTTATCCCTAAGATCATATCCACAACTCCAAGGTCTTTCATATGGAACTTGCTTTCCAGCATTCGTTTCTTTGCATTTATGTTTCAAATATCTCTACTGATGATCAATATATCATCCACATATAAATAAATAATGACTTGGTGATTCGGAGTGTCTTTAATATAAACACATTTATCACATTTATTTATTTTGAACCCGTTTGCCAACATGGTTTGGTCAAACTTTACATGCCATTATTTAGGTGCTTGCTTTAGTCCATACAATGACTTAATAAGTTTACACACCTTATTTTTCTTTCCTGGAACCACAAAACCCTCAGGATGTTCCAAGTATATTTCTTCCTCTAATTCTCTATTTAGGAAAGCGGTTTTCACATCCATTTGATGGATTTCAAGGCCATATACCGTAGCCAAGGCAATTAACATTCGAATCAATTTTATCCTTATTACTGGAGAGTATGTATCAAAGTTATCAAGGCCTTCTTTTTGTTTGAAGCCTTTTACTACAAGTCTTGTCTTGTATTTGTCAACAGTACCATCCGCTTTCATCTTCCTTTTGAAGATCCATTTAGAACCTAAAGATTTATTTTTGGGAGGAATATTAACCAATTCCCATGTATGGTTTCTTAGGATTGAATCAATCTTACTATTGACTGCCTCTTTTCAAAAGAATGAGTCTGAAGATGCCATCGCTTCCTTAAATGTTTGAGGCTCATTTTCTAAGAGAAATGTTACAAAATCCGATCCAAACGAACTATACATTCTTTGACGTGTACTACATTTTGGATTTTCTTCATTATGTATATTCTCACTTGGTTCATCTCAAGGTTGTTTACACCCCCCCACTAGACTGTTCATGTCTAGTTTTATACGGATAAATATTTTCAAAGAATTCAGCATTGTCTGATTCAATTATCGCATTTTCATTAATATCCAGATGTTTGGATTTATGAACTAAAAATTGACATGCTTTACTACTTTTAGCATATCCTATGAATAGGCAGTCCTCCATCTTAGGTCCTATCTTAACCCTTTAGACATAGGAATTTGGACCTTTGCTAGACACCCCCATACTTTGAAATATTTCAAGTTGGGTTTCCTTCATTTCCATTTTTCATATGGAATTGATTATGTCTTACTATGGAGAACTCTGTTGAGTATACGACTGCTTGTAAGGATAGCCTCCTCCCATAAGTTTTGCAGTAAACCGGAACTTATAAGCAAGGCCTTCATCATTTTCTTCAAAGTTTGGTTTTTCCTTTCTGCAATTCTGTTAGATTGAGGTGAATACGGGGCCATAGTTTGATGGATAATTCCATTCTCTACATATATTTTGGCAAAAGGAGATTTATATTCTCCGCCCTTATCACTTTTTATCATTTTTATCTTTTTATCTAACTGATTTTCAACTTTAGTTTTATGTTGCCTAAATGCATCTATTGCCTCATCCTTACTATTTAGCAAATAGACATAACACTATCTAGCGCAATCGTCAATTAAAGTTATGAAATGCTTTTTCCCACCACATGATGGTGTTGACTTTAAATCACAAATGTCAGTGTGTACTAAGTCTAAGGGATTGGAATTCCTTTCAACAGACTTATAAGGATGCTTTGCATACTTTGATTCCACACATGTTTGACACTTTGATTTATTGCACTCAAAGTTTGGCAGAACTTCTAAGTTAATCATTTTCTGTAGCATTTTGTAATTAACATGGCCTAAAAGTTCATACCATAAATCATAAGACTCAAGCAAATAAGAAGAATTTGAACTTTTATTTATTTCAACATTCATTACATTAATCTTATAAAGGTCCTCAGTGAGATAGCCTTTTCCTACATACATTTATCCTTTGTTAATTATAATTTTTCCAGAAACGGTTACACATTTGAATCCATTCTTGTCTACAAGTGAAACAGAAATTAAATTCCTACGTAACTCCGAAATATTCAAGACATTGTTAAGTGTCAAGACCTTTCCTGAAGTTAGTTTCAAGCATATTTTTCCTGTTCCTTCTACCTTAGCAGTAGCGGAGTTATCCATATAGATTATTTCTTCTACTTGAGCCAGAGTGAATGACGAAAACAACTCTTTATTGGCACACACATGGTGGGTGGCACCAGAATCCATCTATCACTCACGAGGATTCCCCACCAAGTTGCATTCTGAGAATATAGCACACAAATTATCACATTCTTTGTTGGATTCAATCATATTTACTTGATCCTTTTTCTCGTCTTTCTTCGGGGCATGACAATCTGTGGACTTGTGGCCAATCTTGCCATAATTGAAGCATTTTTCCTTGAATTTCTTCTTGGGTTGATTGCTTCCTTGTTCAACTTTCTTCCTTTTCTTAGAATTATTTTGGTTATCTTCCACAATATGTGCTTCATTAATTGCAGAATTCTCTTTTGACCTTTTCTCGATAGATTTATTATCCTCTTCAATAAGCAGTCAGACAATAAGATCTTCGACAGTTATCTACTTGTGTTTATGCTTCAAGTAGTTTTTGAAGTCTTTCCACATTGGTGGTAACTTCTCAATTATCGCTGTTACTTGGAAAGCATCATTCATAATCAAACCTACAAAATAGTTTTGTGAGTATTAAGAACCTTTTCAAGTTGTTCAACTAAGGTATTTTTCAAAGATATACCTTCCGCTAGGAGATCATGGATGATAACTTGCAATTCCAGTACTTGAGAGACAACTGATTTGCTATCTATCATTTTAAAGTCCAGGAACCTTGAAACAAAGAATTTTTTTAATTCCCGCATCGTCTGTCTTATATTTTCGTTCTAGTGCCCCCCATAATTCCTTTGGTGTCTTAGTTCCACTATAAACGTTATATAGATCATCTTGGAGGCCACTCAATATATAATTCCTGCAAAGGAAGTATGAATGTTTCCAAGCCTCTACAATTATGAAGCGCTCTTTGTCTGAGGTTCCCTCGGGTACCTCAAGAGCATCCTCACTAGTGAACTTTTGGAGACATAAAGTGGTGAGGTAAAATAACATCTTTTTCTGCCATCTCTTAAAGTCGATACCCGCACACTTTTCGGGCTTCTCCGCAGGTGCCATATGTTGTAGAGTATTTGCGTAGCTTGTCATAGCAATGCTAGTCACCGCCATAATTGTAGCATCATCTTGCATTTGACTTTCAGTTGTCATTTTTCTGTCACCACAAGATAGTAAATTTAATATATATATATATATACTTATTAAAAAATTGCAGCAACTTTAAACACTTCTTGTTTCTAGTTAACAATGAAGTTTTTATTATTTCCAATTGTCAACCGAGTGATCTTTAACTTGTGATGAAGATTTTATGTCTTCAAATCACTAGTTAAGTTCAAATGGAGTAGAAAGATTTTAGCTTTAATCTCCAAAAACAAGTAATACAGACTTTGAAACAGTAAAAATTATTCCTTAAGATTTTTATCTTCCTTTTACGGGTACTAGAATCTGTATTAATACAACAACTTCATAACAAGTTCATGTACGAACAAGAATAGTTTTGAAGTTCTTTAACACCTTCAACACAAGATTATTACTAATCTATCAAAGAATTATGTTAGATATTAGAAAATAGATGAAACAAAAATTTTAGACCAAGTTCCCTACGTTCACGGAGTGTCCTTAAGGAATAATTCTCCTCACTGTACCCAAGGTTATGGAATCTTCTTCCCAGAATAAAATGGCCTTCAATCCAATTATAGAGGTACCTCAAATAATTGGATTCCATGAACGCACTCAACAATTTGAATAATCACACAAAATATTTTTAAGAGAAGAGAAGTTTTTTATCCTGAAATTTTTTGTATATCAAATCTGTGGATCAAAGCAGGTTTATATAACCATAACATGCCTCTTCTGAAAAGTGGCAATAGTTCACTTTAGAGGTCTTTCTTTTTTTGAAATTCATGTTTGTTCATCCAAAGACTATGTCTTTTAGAACAGACATACCATTTCAAGTGAAACAGTGTGTCATTTCGTTGAAGGGTTGCATCCCTTTCGAAACAGCACTTCGTTTCTGCATGGCATTTCAAAACAATGCACTAGCCCAAAAAATAGTGCATCAGTTCACTGCATGCATGCACAAATGAAGTATCAAACACTATTTTGGACTGAATTTGTTTAATTCTATCAAATAAACTTTGTCCAAAAAGATAGATCTCCTCCATCAATCATTTTCCAAATACGAAGCTGAGTCGAGCGAGAGACGACGACAACAACGGCGCGAGTCATATCTTATTTCTTGGCTCACTTAGCATGTGGAAATTTGTTTCATAATATAAATACTAAGCTTCTTTCTCCTACCAATGTGAGAGAATTTTAGTAAGCTTTTCTATTTTGAGCACACTTTCTATTTTGGTGTAAACTCAATTTTCTCTTCCACTTAATTCCTTCCATTTTCTATTCAAAACGCACACATAGAACCCAATATATTCTAAATATTTTCATTCATGGTACAATATTGGAAAGTATTGATATTTATTGTTTAACAATTACTGATAGTTTTACTCCCCACGTGCTTTTCATTTTTGTGTGAAAAAATAAGTCCATATATTTCAACATTGAAGTTCCTATATAAGTTTGGTTTTGTGTCTTTAGTGAGGTTTACTAATATTTTACTTGAAGTGTATGCTTGTCCAAATAATACCTTTAGGTTTACATTTGAGATTTGTCTTTTGCTTCCTTCTCATTGTCCTCTTCCAATTCTAATTCTTAAGGGACCTGAAATTAAACTTTTTATGTCATAAATGTATGTATAACACAAAATAGCATACTTAATTATGTTCTGCATAATTTGATGCATCATATTTTAGTTTGTCTAGTTGGTGACTTCTGAGACCAATTATGACTAATAATATAATAAGATATATGCTTCACTTTATAAGTATGATACTCTTTAACATTGAAATTGATATAGAGGAAGCTGAGTATAAAAATGGTATTAGATATTATCATATATATCATGAAATTGAGTTTAGTACAGTGGATGTTTTGTAGTTCAACATAGAGGCATCTGAGTATAAAAATTGTATGATTTATGCTTTTAGTAATATAACATAGATTCAATTGAGTGTAAATATGATATTATAAATGCCTTTGTCTAAAATTGCATGCCTTTTTCTTACGTATAATAGCTTATAACAAACTAGTGCTATACTTACAACTTGCACATTTAAAATTTTCACTTGAATTTAGTAGTGCGACATAGAATTGAGCTTAGTAGAATTATTTTGTGAGTAACTGATTGTAAAATTATTGTTTTATAATTTTTTCCTGCATTTCTTCTTGTTGTAGAAGATTTGAGATTAAGGGTCTTGACATATGATTTTTTTAACAACTTATCTTAGTGTATAAGTATAATAATTTGGCATAGAGGAAGCTGAGTATAGAAATGGTATTTGATATTATTTCTTAATTGTATTATTTAATGGCATGAAAAATAACATCTTTTTGTCAAATTTAAAGTGCTTGTAACTTTTTTTATGTAATGTGGTAGGATATATTTTCAATTCTTAATGTATTAATATTTTAAACATAATGTTCTTATGTTTACTTTTCTAAAACATCATGTAGACGTGATTATGTACTATTTGCGAGAAAAGCAAAGTATAGTATGATGAAGTCAATCACATATACAACTACTGATATCTGATTCATTATATGCATTTGTTTAATTGAACAACAATAATTGGGTGCAAACAAGGACATGAGATGCATCTCTCCGGAACACTACGTTAGCGCTACCCGTCGCTTGCACTACATTGTCTGACGATAACCTTGCCCGACCGATTCCGCTCTGACTAAGCTGGCCGTCGCACCTGACTTCTATATCCCATTATCCATAGATCTCCTTCCTTATCGTTGCCGGTCTAAGTAGAAGGTTGCTAAGTCAGATGTCTAGTGAACACATTCGTAATGAGTATGAGTCTAGTAGGTGTACTAGTACAGTAAATTAGGGGGTTTAAGATGCCTGCAAATGTATCTTGGTATACTCTGGACAACATTATTATTCCTGTTGATGTTAGTGAATCATTTCATTAAATTATGGTTCTATTTGACATTAGTCACAGGTTTCTTTATGTATATGATTCTTTTATTAGAAGTGTTGTGAATGCAAAGAATATTCATCGATATGTCAATCACTTACAATCATGATACCCTTGTTTCTGATTGCCATTGATTTCTATGGTAAACGATCGGATATTAACTGTCATACAGAACCTTCATACGTTAACAAGTCCATGACCAATCTACTAGTGTATGTTATTGTGAGGGACGCTTCCCAACAAGCTCCACATTTTAACTATGTAAATTTCATATTTTTCAAATGTCTATATTATCATTGAATATCTGTTTACATATTTTTTTTTATAGTAATTGTGGTAT